>NC_049235.1:1200000-1500000 GCF_011100685.1 Canis lupus familiaris
AAATTGGTTGACACATTCATTGTTTAGTTATTTTACCTCTAGAATGGAAACAGAGCTAGTGGTTGTATATCATACTCCATTTTCAGCATGAGTATCTCACTAAATTTTTTTTATAATAAATTTACTTTTTATTGGTGTTCAATTTGCCAACATACAGAACAACACCCAGTGCTCATCCTGTCAAGTGCCCCTAACAGTGCCCATCAACCATTCACGCCCACCCCCCGCCCTTCTCCCCTTCCACCACCCCTAGTTCATTTCCAAGAGTTAGGAGTCTTTATGTTCTGTCTCCCTTTCTGATATTTCCTACCCATTTCTTCTCCCATCCCTTCTATTCCCTTTCACTATTATTTATAACCCCAAATGAATGAGAACATATAATGTTTGTACTTCTCCAATTGACTCATTCCACTCAGCATAATACCCTCCAGTTCCATCCACGTTGAAGCAAATGGTAGGGTATTCGTCGTTTCTAATGGCTGAGGAATATTCCATTGTATACATGAACCACATCTTCTTTATCCATTCATCTTTCGATGGACACCGAGGCTCCTTCCACAGCTTGGCTATTGTGGACAATGCTGCTAAAAACATCGGGGTGCAGGTGTCCCGGCATTTCATTGCATCTGTATCTTTGGGGTAAATCCCCAACAGTGCAAATGCTGGGTCGTAGGGCAGGTCTATTTTTGACTCTTTGAGGAACCTCCACACAGTTTTCCAGAATGGATGCACCATTTCACATTCCCACCAACAGTGTAAGAGGGTTCCCCTTTCTCCACATCCTCTCCAACATTTGTGGTTTCCTGCCTTGTTAATTTACCCCATTCTCACTAGTGTGAGGTGGTATCTCATTGCGATTTTGATTTGTATTTCCATGAGGGCCAGTGATGCGGAGCATTTCCTCTTGTGCTTGTTGGCCATGATTATGTCTTCCCCTGTGAGATTTCCGTTCATGTATTTTGCCCATTTCATGATTGGATTGTTTGTTTCTTTGCTGTTGAGTTTAATAAGTTCTTTATAGATCTTGGAAACTAGTGCTTTATCTGATACGTGATTTGCAAATATCTTCTCCCATTCTGTAGATTGTCTTTTAGTTTTGTTGACTGTATCCTTTGCTATGCAAAACTTCTTATCTTGATGACGTCCCAATAGCTCATTTTTGCTTTTGTTTCTTTTGCCTTCGTGGATGTATCTTGCAAGACTGTGGCCGAGTTCAAAAAGGGTGTTGCCTGTGTTCTCCTCTAGGATTTTGATGGAATCTTGTCTCAAATTGAGATCTTTCATCTACTTAGAGTTTATCTTTGTGTATGGCGCAAGAGAGTGGTCTAGTTTTCTTCTTCTGCAATGTGGATGTCCAAATTTTCCAGCACCATTTATTGAAGAGGCTGTCTTTCTTCCAGTGGATAGTTATTCCTCCTTCGACAAATATTAGTTGACCATAAAGTTCAGGGTCCACTTCTGGATTTTCTATTCTGTTCCATTGATCTATGTGTCTGTTTTTGTGCCAGTACCACACTGTCTTGATGACCACAGCTTTGTAGTACAACCTGAAATCTGGCATTGTGATGCCCCCAGCTATGGTTTTCTTTTTTAAAATTCCCCTGGCTATTCGGGGTCTTTTCTGATTCCACACAAATCTTAAAATATTTTTTTCCAACTCTCTGAAGAAAGTCCATGGTATTTTGATAGGGATTGCATTAAACGTGTAAATTTCCCTGGGTGACATTGACATTTTCACAATATTAATTCTTCCAAACCATAACCATGGAATATTTTTCAATCTCTTTGTGTCTTCCTCCATTTCTTTCAGAAGTGTTCTATAGTTTTTGGGGTATAGATCCTTTACCTCTTTGGTTAGGTTTATTCCTAGGTATCTTATGCTTTTGAGTGCAATTGTAATTGGGATTGACTCCTTAATTTCTCTTTCTTGAGTCTCATTGTTCGTGTATAGAAATGCCACTGACTTCTGGGCATTGATTTTGTATCGTGCCATGCTGCCAAATTGCTGTATGAGTTGTAGCAATCTTGGGGTGGAGTCTTCTGGGTTTTCTATGTAGAGTATCATGTCATTGGCGAAGAGGAGAGTTTGACTTCTTCTTTGCCAATTCAAAAGCCTTTAATGTCTTTTTGTTGTCTGATTGCTGAGGCTAGGACTTCCAGTACTATGTTGAAAAGCAGTGGTGAGAGTGGACATCCCTATCTTGTTTCTGATCTTAGGGGAAAGGCTCCCAGTGCTTCCCCATTGAGAATGATATTTGCCGTGGGCTTTTTGTAGATGGCTTTTAAGATATTGAAGAATGTTCCCTCCATCCCTACACTCTGAAGAGTTTTGATCAGGAATGAAGCATTGTCAAATGCTTTCTCTGCATCTAATTAGAGGATCATATAGTTCTTGGTTTTTCTCTTGCTGATATGATGAATCACACTGATTGTTTTACGAGTGTTGAACCAGCCTTGTGTCCCAGTAATAAATCCTACTTGATCATGGTGAATCATTTTCTTAATGTATTGTTGGATCCTATTGGCTAGTATCTTGTTGAGAATTTTTGCATCATGTTCATCAGGGATATTGGTCTGTAATTCTCTTTTTGGTGGGGTCTTTGTCTGGTTTTGGAATTAAGGTGATGCTTGCCTCATAGAACAAATTTGGAAGTACTCCATCTCCTTCTATCTGTCCAAACAGCTTTAGTAGAATAGGTATTGATGTCTTCTTTAAATGTTTGATAGAATTCCCGGGGGAAGCCATCTGGCCCTGGACTTTTTTGTCTTGGGAGGTTTTTGATGACTACTTCAATTTCTTCCCTATTATTGGCCTGTTCAGGTTTTCTATTTCTTCCTGTTCCAGTTTTGGTAGTTTGTGGCTTTCCAGAAATGTGTCCATTTCTTCTGGATTGCCTAATTTATTGGCATATAGCTGTTCATAGTATGTTTTTAAAATCGTTTGTGTTTCCTTGGTGTTGGTAGTGATCTCTCCTTTCTCATTCATGATTTGATTAATTTGAGTCTTCTCTCTCTTCTTGTTAATAAGGCTGGCTAATGGTTTATCTATCTTATTAATTCTTTCAAAGAACAAACTCCTGGTTTTGTTAATATGTTGCACTGTTTTTCTGGTCTCAATTTCGTTGATGTCTGCTCAAATCTTTATTAACTCTCTTCTTCTCTTGGGTGTAGGATCTATTTGCTGTTTTTTCTCTAGCCCCTTTAGGTGAAAGGTTAGCTTTTGTATTTGAGTCCTTTCCATTTTTTGAATGGATGCTTGTATTGCGATGTATTTGCCCCTCAGGACTGCTTTTGCTGCATCCCACTACAGTCTTCGGGGTAAATTTTAGTTTATCTGATATAAGGATGGCTACCGTTGCTTTCTTTTGAGGACCATTTGAATGGTACATGGTTCTCCAACCTTTTATTTTCAGGCAGTAGGTGTCCTTCTGTCTAAAATGAGTCTCTTGTAGACAGCAGATAGATGGGTCCTGCTTTTTTATCCAGTCTGACACCCTGCGCTTTTTGATGGGGTCATTAATCCCGTTCATTTTCAGAGTTACTATTGAAAGATATGAGTTTAGTGTCATCATGATATCTTTTCAGTCCTTGTATTTGTGGATTGTTCCACTGAACTTCTTAAAGGGGAGGGGGCTGCGGGGCGGGAGCAGCTCGAGGGGCTCGGGGGCGGCTCCGCTGAGGGGGCTGCGGGGCGGGAGCAGCTCGGGGGGCTCGGGGGCGGAATTTTATGAGTCCCCCCTTAAAATTTCTTGCAGAACTGTTTTGCAGGTCACATATTCTTTCAGTTCCTGCCTGCCTTGGAAGCTCTTTATCTCTCCTTCTATTCTGAATGAGAGCCTTGCTGGATAAAGGATTCTTGGCTGCATGTTCTTCTCATTTAGGACCCTGAATATATCCTGCCAGCCCTTTCTGGCCTGCCAGGTCTCTGTGGAGAGGTCTGCTGTTACCCTAATACTCCTCCCCATAAAAGTCAGGGATTTCTTGTCTCTTGCTGCTTTAAGGATCTTCTCTTTATCTTTGGAATTTGCAAGCTTAACTATTAAATGTCAGGTGTTGAACGGTTTTTTTTTTTATTTTAGGGAGGGGGGATCTCTCTATTTCCTGGATCTGAATGCCTGTTTCCCTTCCCAGATTAGGAAAGTTTTCAGCTAAGATTTGTTCAAATACGTATTCTGGACCTCTGTTCATTTCCGTGCCCTCGGGACCCCCAATTAAACGTAGGTTTTTCTTCCTCAGTCTGTTGTTTATTTCCCTTAATCTATCCTCATGGTCCTTTAAGTGTTTTCTCTTTTTTCCTCAGTTTTCGTCTTTGCCATCAAATTGTCTTCTATGTCACTCACTCGTTCTTCCACCTCGTTAACCTTTGTCGTTAGGACTTCTAGTTTGGATTGCATCTCATTCAATTGATTTTTGAATTCTGCCTGATGAGATCTAAATTCTGCAGTCATGAAGTCTCTTGAGTCCTTTATGCTTTTTTCTAGAGCCACCAGTAGCTGTATAATAGTGCTTCTGAATTGGCTTTCTGACATTGAATTGTAATCCAGATTTTGTAACTCTGTAGGAGAGAAGACTGTTTCTGATTCTTTCTTTTGAGGTGAGGTTTTCCTTCTAGTCATTTTGCTCAGCGCAGAGTGGCCAAAAACAAGTTGTATTGGGAAAAGGAGAAAAAGAGAGGAGAGAAAGAAGGAAAGCAAAGAGAAAAAGAAAAAAAAGGAAGAAAAAAAGAAAAAAAAAGAAGAGAAAGAAAAAGAAAGAAAGAAAGAAAGAACAAAAAGGGTGGGGCAAGCAAACTGAAATAAAAAAATATAAAAAATAAAAAACAACACGGGGGAGCATCTTCTGATTCTGTATACTTTAAGTCCCTTGACCTCCCCTTTTACTTGTCCGTCTAGCTGGTCATCATCAAAAGGAGGGGCCTTTTGTGCTGATTTGCAGGTGTTATCACCTGGGGGAGCTGCTCTGCCCCTGCCTGGTGCAGGGCTCAGTGGGGGTTGTTTACCCCGTGAGGCCCCAGGAGGAACAACCAAGGTGGCGGCGGCAGCTCTGGAGCCCTGGAGTCTGCTCCCGCAGTAACTCCGGAGCTCTCTGTCTGCAGGGCCTGGAGGCTCCGGGGCGGGCCGCTGATCTGCTCAGCTGGGGGCAGGAGCATCCTTGCTGTCCTGGGCCCTCCCGGCCTCTGCCTGTCCCGGGGGAGGCCGGATCCTGGGCTGTGTCCCGGCGCCCTGTGCTCCGGAGCCTGCTCTGTTTGTTCGATTTGCGCTCCCGCCCCCGCAGCCCCCTCCGCGGGGCCGCCCTCCGAGCCCCCCGAGCTGCTCCCGCCCCGCAGCCCCCACCGCGGAGCCGCCCCCGAGCCCCTCCGAGCTGCTCCCCCCCCGCAGCCCCCTCCACGGAGCCGCCCCCGAGCCCCCCGAGCTGCTCCGGGTCCCCCGTGCGCGCTGCAGCCCTTAGGGAGCTCGGCGCACTCTCCCGGGGCGCAGGTGTCTGTTAGTGTCCCCGGGAGCCCGAGGGCATCCCCGCCCTCCTGGGTCCTGCTCCACCTCCCTGCGAGCCCCTTTCAGCCGGGAAGGTCGGTGCAGCTCCTGCTCCTCCGGGACGGGGCTCTCTTGTCCTGGGGACACTCGCCCCGGCCTCAGCCCGGCTCCTCGCGGGGCCCCTCCTCCTTTGGAGGCCTTTTGTTTCTTTATTTCTTTTTCCCGGTCTCCTACCTTGATAGAAGCGTGAACTCTTCTCACTGTAGCATTCCAGCTGTTCTCTCTTTAAATCTCAGGCCGAATTCATCGATTTTCAGGGTGATTTGAAGGTTATCTAGGTAATTTGGTGGGGACAGATGACTTGGGGACCCTGCTCTTCTGCCTTCTTGCCCCCCCTGCTCTCACTAAATTTTTCAATTAACATATGACCCCTTTCCATATCCTTCAGCCAAGTAAAAGATCTAGACTACACCCTACTCTTATTATCTCCTAAATTCAACGATAAAAAACTTACCTTAATATAATTCTTTTATTATTTTAGAAACTAGTACACTGATGTTCTGGGTATAATCTGAATCTTTATTTACAATACAACTTTCAGAGTGTAGTTATAGTGTAGCAGTTCCCTTTCTTTAGCTCTGACTTGTCTTTGATCATCAGACATATCAACCGCACTTAATTCCCCATGAAATCCTGGCAGTATCAAGTACATTTTAAATATCTGTTAAATTAGTATATATATGTATTTCTCTCTATATATATGAATAATATATATTTTTATTTTCAGAAAGGACATAATTCTTAGGCCTTCTGTTAAACATATACAAAACTATCTAATCAGTTTTTCTCTCTCTCTACTCCAAAATATATTACACTGCTAAATATTAATTACAAATGTTAAAACTTTTCCATAAAGTGCTTATTTTAGGCTCTGTCACTTATAATGCATTGTAAGTACATAAATAGCAATAATTTAGTTGATAGATGAAGAAAAAATACAAAAATGAGTGTTTACTTTTGAACCACCTAAAAACATCTTGACTCTCCTTTCTCCATGAAGTAAGAAATTCCCCACCAACCAGCCTTCACCTCCTCCACCAATATCCATGGTCAATTCTCTGCTTTAGATGGAATTCCAATGGAAAATTCCATTGACATTAATAAAAAATAAGTATATTGAAAATTAACAGCTTTTATGATACATTCACCAATGTATTAAAACAAATCCAAATTCCAATCCAAAGGGAGTCTTAAGTAAATGTGATTCTAGTGCATTAATGATAATGGAATTCAAAATGAGTTAAACAAATTAAAATCACTTCCACTTAAAATATGCTTTAAACAAAAAACAGAAAAGCTGTCAGCGAGAGAGGAAGAACTATCAACGTTTTTATTCACAATCATGGTAGATTTGGGAATTAGTTTACTACCCTTGAATCCACAAATTGAAAGTCACACATTTCTACTTAAACAACTTTTCAAATAAGCAATTATGTTTGTAATTATATCTATCATAGATAGGCTTCTCTGATTTTATTCATCATCCACAAATTTGCACCGTGGCCCTCCAATTTTCCACTGAATTTTGAATTCAGCTTTTATTTTTAAAAATATATGGTAGATTTTATTTAAAGTTATTAAGTAAGTCATTTTATCTCATTTCAAGACATGACAATTAGAGAATTATAAGTGAAATCATTGGAAATAAAACTCATAATACACCCTTAATAATATCAAGTAACAATGAAATAAAGTTTAAAAAATAAAATTATTAAAAACCAGCACTGTTACAGTGTGGTACATCTTACAAAATATTTTATCTTATTATATTCTTTCATATATATATATATTAAAATATTTATATATTATTTTCTTTTTCAGAGGCAGACAGACAAAGAGGGGGGAAGAGAGATAGGCAGAGGAAGAGGGAGAGAATCTATGTTGGGTTTGGAGCCCAATGCAGAGCTTGAACCCAGGATCCTGAAATCATGACCTGAGCCAAAATTAAGAGACACTTAACAGACTGAGCCACCCAAGTGTCCTTAAAGTATTTTATATTAATAGAACTACATACATTTATAACCATGTATTTGTATTTTTGAAATGGTTTACCTATTTTACCACCTCTGATTATTCTAAAAATATTGTTGAAAATTAGTATTGCTAACTTGATGTAAATTTTTGATGATCAGATGAGGAAGAAATGTACATGTTTCCTACTCTAGTTAATAATACAATATCCTTGGGGCAGAGCAAGTTGGCAGAGGGGTAGGGTCCCCAAGTCACCTGTCTCCACCAATTACCTAGATAACTTTCAAATAATCCTTAAAACCTATGAGTTTTACCTGAGATGCAAAAAGGGGACAGCTGGAACATTACAGAGGGAAGAGTTTGCACTTTTAACAAGGTAGGAAGGTAGGGAAAAAAAAGAATCAAGTGTGGGGGGGCCTCCTGGCAAGGAGCCAGGCTAAAGCAGGCGACAAAAGCCTCCAGGACAGGAAAGCCCAGTCCCAGAGAAGCAGGAACTTTAAAAATCTGCACCGAATTCTTCCTGGATAGAAAGGCACTTAGAGGGAAACCGGGCAGAACTGCAGGAGGGGCAGGGGAGCCTCCAGGTTCCTAAGGTCACTAACAGAAGACATGCATGCCAGAGGAGAGGATGCCACAGACTGTGGGCCGAGCTCGATAAAGGGCTCAGCAGGGCCTCGGAGAGAAGCAGTCTGGTCAGGCAGTGATCTGGGCAGAGGGGGCTGCAGCCTGCTACCTTCAAGAGCTATGCCCCCGGGAGCAGGATTCCAGCAGGACCGGCCCTAAATCCAAGGGCACGAAGCGGACACAGCCCAGGATCCTACACTACCCCCGGGACAGGCACAGGCACGCAGGACACGAGACAGAGAGGACACTCCTGCTGCTGGGACCCCCAAGCTGTGAAGATTAGCACCCCTCACCCCTGGAGCATCCAGGCCAGTGTGGACTGGGAGCTGCAGTAGTTACTGAG
This sequence comes from Canis lupus familiaris, assembly GCF_011100685.1. Taxonomy (NCBI): domain Eukaryota; kingdom Metazoa; phylum Chordata; class Mammalia; order Carnivora; family Canidae; genus Canis; species Canis lupus. Next base: position 1,208,470 of record NC_049235.1, read on the forward strand.
GAAGCTGACTCCAGAGCTGGAAGGCTGGCTGCCACCAGTCTTGTTTTTCCTCCTTCTGGCACCCTGTGCCTGGGACAGAGCTGGGCTGCCAGGGAAACAAGGGTGTCACAGGATAAAAAGCTCCCAATGAGCTGTGCACATACCTGAGAATCAGCACATCAGGCCTCTCACCCAAAAGACCAGCTGACAGGTCAGGAGAAGAGCAATTTCTTGGCTAAGCAGTGCTGGAAAGCTCCAGGAGAAGTCGAGGGATTTACAGTATATAGAACCAGAGGATACCCCGCTTCTGTTTTTTTTTTTTAATTTTGTTTTTGTTTTGATTTTTTCTTTTTTTCTTCCTTTTTCCAGTACAACTAGTTTTTAGCCAATCTCCACTGAGCAAAATGACTAGAAAGAAGAACTCATCAAAAAGAAAGAATGAGAAGCAGTACTCTCTCCCACTGAGTTACAGAATTTGGATTACAATTCCATGTCAGAAAGCCAATTCAGAAGCACAATCATAAAGCTATTGGTAGCTCTAGAAAAAAGCATAAAGGATTCAAGAGACTTCATGACTGCAGAATTCAGACCTAATCAGGTCAAAATTAAAAGTCAATTAAATGGGATGCAATCCAAACTGGAGTTCCTAATGATGAGAGATAATGAGGTAGAAGAACGAGTGAATGACAGAGAACACAAGTTCTATGGCAAGGAAGGAAGCTAAGGAAAAAAGAGACAAACAATTAAAAGATCATGAGGAAAGGTTAAGGGAAATAAATGACAGTCTCAGAAGGAGAATTCTATGTTTAACTGGGGATCCAGAGGGCGCTGAGAGGGACAGAGGACCAGAAAGCATATTTGAGCAAATCATAGCTGAGAACTTCCCTAATTTGGGGAGGGAAACAGGCATTCAGATCCAGGAGATAGAAGAATCACCCACAAAAAAAAAAATTCAACACCTAGACATTTAATAGTGAAACTTGACGGGATGAGCACTGGGTGTTATTCTGTAGGTTGGCAAATTGAACACCAATAAAAAATAAATTATTAAAAAAATAATAGTGAAACTTGCAAATTCCAAACATAAAGAGAAAATCTTTACAGCAGCAAGAGACAAGAGATCCCTAAATTCTATGGGGAGAAATACTAGATTAATAGAAGACCTTTCCATAGAGACAGGGAAGGCCAGAAATGGCTGGCAGGATATATTAATACTTCTAAATGAGAAGAACATGCAGACAAGAATATTTTATCCAGCAAGGCTCTCATTCAGAATAGAAGGAGAGATAAAGAGCTTCCAAGATAGGCAGAAACTGACAGAATATGTGATCACTAAAACAGCACTAGAAGAAATATTAGGGGGACTCTAAAAGAAAGAGGATGCCTAAAGAAATAAACCACAAAAACAAGGACTGAATAGGTATTATGATGACATTAAATTCATACCTTTGATAGTAACTCTGAATGTGAATGGGATTAATGATCCCATCAAAAGATGCAGGGTTTCAGACTGGATAGAAAAGCAAGACCCATCTATTTGCTGTCTACAAGAGACACATTTTAGATGTAAGGACACCTACAGCCTAAAAATAAAAGGTTGGAGAACCATTTACCATTCAAATGGTCCTCAAAAGAAAGCAGGGGGTAGCCATCCTCATATCAGATAAATTAAAGTTTGTCCCAAAGACTGTAGTAGGAGGATGAAGAGGGACACTCTATCATACTTAAAGGACCTATTCAACAAGAGGACCTAAAAATCATGGATATTTATGTCCCTAAGGTGGGAGCTGCCAAGTAAATCAATCAATTAATAACCAAAGTTAAGAAATATTTAGATTATAATACACTAATACTGGGAGATTACAACACGGTGCTTTCTACAAATGACAGATCTACTAAGCACAACATCTCCAAAAAAACAAGAGCTTTAAATGATACACTGGACCAGATGGATTTCACAGATATTTACAGAACTTTACATCCAAATGCAACTGAATATACATTCTTCTCAGGTGGACATGGAACTTTCTCCAGAATAGACCACATACTGGGTCACAAATCAGGTCTTAACCAATATGAAAAGTTTGGTTTTGTCCCCTGCATATTTACAGACTATAATGTTTTGAAACTTGATCTCAATCAAAAGAAGAAGTTTGGAAGAAATTCAAAGATGTGGAGGTTAAAGTCTATCCTGCTTAAAGATGAAAGGGTCAACCAAGAAATTAGAGAAGAATTAAAAAGTTTCATGAAAACTAATGAGAATGAAAATACAACCATTCAACATATTTGGGATACAACCAAAGCAGTACTGAGAGGGAAATACATCACAATACAAGCATCCTCGAAAAATTGGAAAAAATTCAAATAGAAAAGCTAACCTCACACCTAAAGGAACTGGAGAAAGAACAGCAAATAAAACCTACATCAAGCAGAAGGGATTAAAAAAGATTCGAGCAGAACTCAATGAAATAGAGACCAGAAGAACTGTGGAACAGATCAACAAAACCAGGAGTTGGTTCTTTGAAAGAATTAATAAGATAGATAAACCATTAGCTAGCCTTATTAAAAAGAAGAGAGAAAAGACTAAAATTAATAAAATCATGAATGAAAAAGGAGAGATCTCCACCAATACCAAAAAAATACAACCGATTTTAAAAACATATTATGAGCAGCTATATGCCAATAAATTAGGCAATCTATAAGAAATGGATGCATTTCTGGAAAACCACAAACTACAAAAACTGGAACAGGAAGAAATAGAAAACCCAACAGGCTGATAACCAGGGAGGAAATTGAAGCAGTCATCAAAAATCTCCCAAGACATAAAAGTGCAGGTCCAGATGGCTTCCCAGGGGAATTCTATCAAACGTTAAAGAAGAAACATTATGTGTTTTACTAAAGCTGTTCACAAAGATAGAAAGGGATAAAATACTTCCAAACTCATTCTATGAGGCCAGCATCACCTTAATTCCTAAACCAATGATCCCATCAAAAAGGGAAATTATAGACCATTATCCCTGATGAACATAGATGCCAAAATTCCCAACAAGATACTAGCTAGCAGCATCCAACAGTAGATTAAGAAGATTATTCACCATGACAAAGTAGAATTTATCCCTGGGATGCAAGGCCAATTCCACACTAGTAAAGCAATAAATATGATAGGTCGTATCAATAATAGAAAAAAACAAGAATCAAAGGATCCTCTCAATAAATGCAAAGAAAGCAATTGATAAAATACAGCATCAATTCTTGATCAAAATTCTTGAGAGTGTAGGGATAGAGGGAAAATTCCTCAGCATCTTTAAAGCCATCTTTGAAAAGCCCACAGCAAATTTCATTCACAATGGGGAAGCACTGGGAGTCTTTCTCCTAAGATCAGGAACATGACAGGGATGTCCACTCTCACCACTGCTATTCAACATAGTACTGGAAGTCCTAGCCTCAGCAGTCAGGTACCAAAAAGAAATAAAAGGCATTCAAATTGGCAAAGATGAAGTCAAATTTTCCCTCTTTGGAGATGACATGATATGTATATAGAAAGCCCAAAAGACTCCACCCCAAGATTGCTAGAACTCATACAGCAATTTATCAGTGTGGCAGGATACAAAATAAATGACCAGAAGTCAGTGGCATTTCTATACACTAACAATGAGACTGAAGAAAGAGAAATTAAGGAGTGAATCTCATTTACAATTGCACCAAAAAGCATAAGATACCTAGGAATAAACCTAACCAAAAGCCAAAGGATCTATACACTAAAAACTACAGAACAGTTCTGAAAGAAATGGAGGAAGACACAAAGAGATGGAAAATTATTCCATGCTCATGGATTGGAAGAATTAATATTGTGAAAATGTCAATGTTACCCCAGGCAATTTACACGTTTAATGCAATCCCTACCAAAATATCATGGACTTTCTTCAGAGAGTTAGAACAAATTATTTTAAGATTTGTGTGGAATCAGAAAAGACCCCGAATAGCCAGGGGAATTTTAAAAAAGAAAACCATATCTGGGGGCATCACAATGCCAGATTTCAGGTTGTACTACAAAGCTGTGGTCATCAAGACAGTGTGGTACTGGCACGAAAACAGACACATAGATCAGTGGAACAGAATAGAGAACCCAGAAGTGGACCCTGAACTTTATAGTGAACTAATATTCGATAAAGGAGGAAAGACTATCCATTGGAAGAAAGACAGTCTCTTCAATAAATGGTGCTGGGAAAATTGGACATCCACATGCAGAAGAATGAAACTAGACCACTCTCTTTCACCATACACAAAGAGAAACTCAAAATGGATGAAATATCTAAATGTGAGACAAGATTCCATCAGAATCCTAGAGAAGAACACAGGCAACATCCTTTTTGAACTCAGCCACAGTAACTTCTTGCAAGATACATCCCCGAAGGCAAAAGAAACAAAAGCAAAAATGAACTATTGGGACTTCATCAAGATAAGAAGCTTTTGCACAGCAAAGGATACAGTCAACAAAACTCAAAGACAACCTACAGAATGGGAGAAGATATTTGCAAATGACGTATCAGATAAAGGGCTAGTTTCCAAGATCTATAAAGAACTTATTAAACTCAACACCAAAGAAACAAACAATCCAATCATGAAATGGGCAAAAGACATGAACAGAAATCTCACAGAGGAGGACATAGACATGGCCAACAAGCACATGAGAAAATGCTCTGCATCACTTGCCATCAGGGAAATACAAATCAAAACCACAATGAGATACCACCTCACACCGGTGAGAATGGGGCAAATTAACAAGGCAGGAAACAACAAATGTTGGAGAGGATGCGGAGAAAAGGGAACCCTCATACACTGTTGGTGGGAATGTGAACTGGTGCAGCCACTCTGGAAAACTGTGTGGAGGTTCCTCAAAGAGTTAAAAATAGACCTGCCCTACGACCCAGCAATTGCACTGTTGGGGATTTACCCCAAAGATACAAATGCAATGAAACGCCGGGACACCTGCACCCCGATGTTTATAGCAGCAATGGCCACGATAGCCAAACTGTGGAAGGAGCCTCGATGTCCAACGAAAGATGAATGGATAAAGAAGATGTGGTTTATGTATACAATGGAATATTACTCAGCCATTAGAAACGACAAATACCCACCATTTGCTTCAACGTGGATGGTACTGGAGGGTATTATGCTGAGTGAAGTAAGCCAGTTGGAGAAGGACAAACATTATATGTTCTCATTCATTTGGGGAATATAAATAATAGTGAAAGGGAATATAAGGGAAGGGAGAAGAAATGTGTGGGAAATATCAGAAAGGGAGACAGAACGTAAAGCCTGCTAACTCTGGGAAACGAACTAGTGGTGGTAGAAGGGGAGGAGGGCGGGGGGTGGGAGTGAATGGGTAATGGGCACTGGGGGTTATTAGTAAATTGAACACCAATAAAAAATAAATTATAAAAAATCACTGAGAACCCCCCAAAAAATTAAACCCATACTTTAAAAAAAAAAAAAAAAGACAACCTACAGAATGGGAGAAGATATTTGCAAGTGACATATCAGATAAAGGGATACTTTCCAAGATCTATATAGAACTTATTAAACTCAACACCAAAGAAACAAGCAATCTACTCATGAAATGGGCAAAAGACATGGACAGAAATCTCACAGAGGAAGACATAGACATGGCCAACACGCACATGAGAAAATTCTCTGCATCCCTTGTCATCAGAGAACTAGAAATCAAAACCACAGTGAAATACCACCTCACACCAGTGAGAATGGTGAAAATTAACAATACAGGAAACAACACATGTTGGAGAGGATGTGGAGAAAGGGGAACCCTCTTACACCTTTGGTGGGAATGTGAACTGGTGAAGTCACTCTGGGAAACCGTGTGGAGGTTCCTCAAAGAGTAAAAATATATCTGCCCTACCACCCAGCAGTTGCACTGCTGGGGATTTACCCCAAAGATACAGATGCAGTGAAACGCCGGGACAACTGCACCCCGATGTTTATAGCAGCAATGTCCACTATAGCCAATCTGTGAAAGAAGCCTCAGTGTCCATCGAAATATGAATGGATAAAGAAGATGTGGTCTATGTATATAATGGAATATTACTCAGCTATTAGTAACGATAAATACCCACCATTTGCTTTGACGTGGAGGGACCTGGAGGGTATTATGCTGAGTGAAATAAGTCCATCAGAGAAGGACAAACATTATATGGTCTCATTCATTTGGGGAATATTAAAATTAGTGAAAGGGAATAAATGGGAAAGGAGAGAAAATGAATGGGAAATATCAGAGAGGGTTACAGACCATGAGAGGCTCCTAACTCTTGGAAACAAACAAGGGGTTGTGGAAAGTGATTTGGACAGGGGTGGGGGTTACGGGGTGATGGGAACTGAGGGGGCACTTGATGGGATAAGCACTGTGTGTTATTCTATATGTTGGCAAATTGAACCCCAATAAAAACAAATTTAAAATAAAAATAAAATAAAAATAAAAATCAGGCAAGTATTTTCAGAACAATTCCCAATTCTTAATGATTATGGCCTTTTATGATATATATTTTTAAAAATAACTACTCTCTTAAATATAAAAGAGTAAATAAATTGCATTTATTGAAAATAAAAAAAAGATCTGGATGTGCTGAGGGAGTTATCTGAAGGCCATTTGTGTAGAACAGAAGTGCTAACAAGGGGAAAATGGAGCAAGGGCATTAAGACCATGAGGAATAGCTGAGAGGACAGCTCTAACAATCCAATTTGGGAGGGACACACTAGGGGTAATTTCAGGTATGTAGCCAATAGCAGTTTATGTAAGTCCATAAATAATTTGGACTTATATGATCTATTGATGAAATTTGAGCAGAGACATATCTCTCCTGGCAATTTTTTCTAGAGAATACCTCTGGTTGTGTCATGGAGACATTCTAGAAGAAAAAAGATGGAAATTGGAAGAGCAATTACAAATTGTTCATGGAACCAAACCAGGAACAGTGGTGGCTGAGCCGAGGGTCTGCAGGGGTGATGGTGATATGGACATATATGGAACCTGTTCTAAGGTGCAGCCAACGAATATGCTGGTGAGTTGGATGTAAGACATTGTGATGAGTCAATACTGATTGTAAATTGGAGAAAAATCATGGCATCACAGCAATGGGAATAAAAGTTGTAAAACAACAACAACAAAAACCCCACATAAATTCCTGCAGAACTAAAAACAAAACGTCTTTGGTGGTACAGACCAATAAAAAAGTATTTAGTATATTAAAATCCATGCCCTTTCTGCATTAAAAATAAAGCACAGTCAGGATGTCATGGCGGTGCAGTGGTCATGCATGCAGTGGTTATGCATCAGCTCTTGATCTCATCTCACATTATGATTTTAGTTTCAGGAGATGGAGCCTTGAGTGGAGTTTCAGGCCCAATGTGGAGTCTGCCAGAATTTCTCTCTTCCTCTCACTCTGCTCCTTCCCTTCATGTGCTCTCTCTGTCTCTCTCGCTTTCTCTCTCAAATAAATAAAATCTTTTAAAAAATAAAATAAATAAAACAGTTTTAGTATTTCCCATCAGCATGTTAAATGCAAGTAACATGTATGTTGCTCAACATTTTCCTGGAAGCAGTGGCCATATATGTTGTAGTAAAGAGGAACATCAGGATATCTCCATGGTTGAACATCTGCTTTTGGCTCAGGTCGTGATCCCGGGATCCTGGGATCGAGTCCTGCATTGGGCTTCCTGCAGGGACCCTGCTTCTCCCTCTGCCTAAGCCTCTGCTTCTCTTATGAATAAATAAATAAAATCTTCAAAAAAATATTGTGGTAAACACTCCTGCAACCAAAAGAGATATCGACTTTTAGAAAATAAGTAAAAATCAATATCTGCTTATAATATATGTAACTTGCAATTTAGTTGGATTTAACTAGGATAGCATCAGAATGCTCAGGAAGTATAGGAGGAGACACAATTAATATAAAAGGGCCGTAAACATAATTCTTTTTTTCATAATTCTATTCTATGACATTACAGATGGATCAAAATTTGCACATTTATTGTATATAAAGTCATCAAGAAATACGCAATACTGACATAAAGACAGTTTTCTCTCAGAATTTTATGAAAGGAGAGGTAAGTAAACGTATCATGTTTCTAGATGGCATGGTAGAGTATAAAGTAGAGGATTGCATATACAATTTCAATTCACTTTCATGTACTCTGAAAGATAATGAAATTCTGATTCAAATCTTCATGTTTTTAGATTCTTAGTATTTTTAAAGACTACTACTTTTTATTTATTTTTTATTTTTTTGTAAATTTATTTTTATTGGTGTTCAATTTGCCAACATATAGAATAACACCCAGTGCTCATCTCATCAAGTGCCCACCTCAGTGCCTTTTACCCATTCACCCCCATCCCCCACCCACCTCCCCTTCCACCACCCCTAGTTGGTTTCCCAGAGTTAGGAGTATGTCATGTTCTGTCTCCCTTTCTGATATTCCCCACTCATTTTTTCTCCTTTCCCCTCTATTCCCTGTCACTATTTTTTATATTCCCCAAATGAATGAGACCATATAATGTTTGTCCTTCTCCAATTGACTTATTTCACTCAGTATAATACCCTCCAGTTCCATCCACATCGAAGCAAATGGTGGGTATTTGTCGTTTCTAATGGCTATATTACCTAATATAATTATTAAATATATATTTAATAATTTACATAATATACACTGAATATATATTTATTACATAATAAAATGCATTAGTTGATTTTTCAATTTTATTGAGACATAATTGATATAATTGTACTGTTCTTAAGTATACCTCATAATAATTTAAAACATGTATATATTATAAAATGATTATCACAATAAATTGAGTTATCATCTAGCACCACACAGTTACAATTCATTTTCTTATATGAAAACTTCAAAAACCTACCCATTAGGAACTTTCTAAGATACAATCAAACATTGTTAACCAGAATCACCATGTTGTTCATTACATTGCAAGACTTACTTATTTTTAATTTATGTTTCTAATAACAAGAAGTTTTTACCTTTTGAACACATGCACCATTTTGCCTGTATTTTTTTATGAATTTTTGAAAAGTGGTTGCACCATTAGAGTTATAATTTTACCGTTTCATAAATTACAAATGTTATATAGATATATCTCATACAATGTGATTTCAGTATAAAAGACAACATTTATGATTTCCTAGAAATTTAGTGGGAGGTGACAATACATTTTTAAATGTGTTATAAAACAAATACCTATGAAACTTTCTTCATTATAATCAGAGTTTTAGGAGTCTTCCAAACTCTGGGAAACGAACTAGGGGTGGTGGAAGGGGAGGAGAGCGGGGGGTAGGGGTGACTGGGTGGCGGGCACTGAGGTGGGCACTTGACGGGATGAGCACTGGGTGTTATTCTGTATGTTGGCAACTTGAACACCAATACAAAATAAATTTATTATTAAAAAAACAAAAAAGGAAAAAAATTTACAGTCAGAAAAATAAATGATAATAAAAACATTTAATTTTGAAAAATAAAAAATAAAAAAATAAAACTGCTAAAAAAAATAATCACGGTTTTAGAAATATCCACTTCTTTCCACACATGAGGAATAGGAACTTTGATTTTCTCTCCAGAGATATGAATAATGGATAACCTCTAAGCATTGAATATTAATAGAGAAAAGACAAACTTCAAGCATTTGTATTACTTCATTCATTCATTCATTCATTCATTCATGAAAGACACAGGGAGAGAGAGAGAGAGAGAGAGACAGGCAGAGGGAGAAGTAGGCTCCATGTAGAGAGTCTGATGTGGGACTCAATCCCATGACTCCAGGATCATGCCCTGAGTTGAAGGCAGGTGCCAAACTGCTTTGCCATCCAGGGATCCCCTGTATTACTATCTTTTTTTTTTAAATTATTATTTTATTTTTTTAATGTTTTTTAATAATAAATTTATTTTTTATTGGTGTTCAATTTGCCAACTTACAGAATAACACCCAGTGTCAAGTGCCCCTCTCAGTGCCCATCACCCATTCACCCCCACCCCCTGGCCTCCTCCCCTTCCACCACCCCTAGTTCATTTCCCAGAGTTAGGAGTCTTTATGTTCTGTCTCCCTTTCTGATATTTCCCACACACTTCTTCTCCCTTCCCTTCTATTCCCTTTCACTATTATTTATATTCCCCAAATGAATGAGAACATATGTTTGTCTTTCTCTGATTGACTTACTTCACTCAGCATAATACACTGGAGGGTATTATGCTGAGTGTATTACTATCTTTAATGGAGAAATTTACTTTTTAACATATTTTTCATTGCCTCCAGAACATCTTTATTCCTAAAGCTGTAGATGATAGGGTTGAGTGTAGGTGTGATGATGGTGTAGAATATTGCCAAATACATGTCCTGGCCTGGTGTGTGGTATGCTTTGGGTCTCATGTATGTGAAAATAAATGGCCCATAGTACATTGTGACCACAATCATGTGGAAGGAACAGGTAGAAAATGACTTTTTACGTGCTTCTGATGATTTCATTTTAAGGACAGTAAGAAGAATTTGCACATAAGAAACAAAGATTAGGGAGAAAGGGACAAGTAGAAAAATTAAACCACTTACATAAACTCCTTGTTCATAGAGTGTTGTGTCCTCACAAGACAATTTCAACATGGCAGGGACTTCACAGAAAAAGTGATCAATGGCTCTCGAGCCACAGAAAGGAAAGTGCAGGGCATAAACCGTGTGAGCTATGGAGTTGACGGTCCCAACAATCCAGGACCCTGCAGCCATGAGATTGCGGACATAGTCATTCATAAGAATGTGATAGTGCAGTGGATGACAGATGGCTACATAGCGATCATAAGACATTGCCGCCAGGAGAAGGCACTCACCACCCAGGAGGGTGAGGGATAGAAATATTTGGAAGCCACAACCTGCAAATGAAATAGTTCTGCTGCCTGAGAGAAAGTTGATGATCATTTTGGGAACAATGTTGGAAATATGCAAGATGTCCATGAAAGAGAGGTGGCTGAGCAGGAAATACATTGGAGTATGGAGTCTCGAGTCCCTGAGGACAAGAAGGATCATGATTGTGTTTTCTGTTAAAGTCATCATAAAAATGATGAATATAAAGGAAAAGAAAATTTGACTTGATTGGGAGGAAGAAAAGAGTCCTAAAAGAATGAAATCAGTGGTGAAATTTTGATTCTCACATCCCATCATGAATTCCACTCTTTTCCTAAAAGATAAAAATAGAATTAAAATGCAGTAATACACATCTCAATCTCATTTACATTTAGAAGTGTAATAAAATGAGTGTGATGCATATTTTACAATTATAGTAAATAGACTCTCAACCAGCTTTTGAAGTGGGCTTATTTTACCACATAGCCATGTATTTGAATCAATTGATAATATTCCATATATTGAGTAAGCTTTAACTCCATGCAGTCTCAGAGTCTTCATTCCATAATCTTAAGTCAGGTTCAATCTTTTGCAAATGTCACTTTTTAAAAGAGACCACCTCCTGAACAGTTTACTTAAATTCTTCATACCCCCCCCACATACCAACATATCTATTTCTCCTTACTGTGCTGTGTTTTGATGTATTGTGTAAATCATTTTTCAACTTTTATGTGTTAAATAAACTTATGAACATTATTTATTATGTATTTTCATTCCAACCTATCAGAACTTAAACGTCCTAGTGTAAACTCTTTGTTTTGCTTACTGTATAACATGAGTGGCTGAAATAATGCCTGGTACATAGTTGTTGCTCAACAATATATTTTAAATACATGAGTAAATGAATAGATACAGTATTCAATTTTCTGTCTCATTTCTTACTTGGATAAAGCTTAAAGAAAATAAAAGGTATTATTTATAAATGTTTCTAAAATAATAGGTAGTGGTAGGCTATAAAATTAGCTTACTCTGTATTTATAATTTGAAATATCAATATTTAGATGTAAAAAAAAGAAAACTTATTCAGTTAAAATAATAGTTTATTTTAAATGGGCCAGTTATATTAACTTCCAGAAATGGATTTATATTTCACTAATTATATTTCATTAATCATTCTGTTTCTTAAATAATGATATTGTTTATATATGGATAGTGGCTACTCAACTGTTCCCTTTACTATTTTGTGTACAAATTCAGTAAGTATGATCTATTCCTCAATAGTCATACTCACCTACATCCACACACACACACACACACACACACACACACACACACAGATATAGTGGTATAATTTAGGAAAACACTGATGCAAAACATGAAAAATAGGTAATATATAAAACAAGTTATTTGCCATCTTTAAGAACTATTCATAAATTTGGTACACCTGGCTCAGTTAGTAGAACATTCAACTCTTGATCTCAAGGATGTAACTTCAAGCACCATGTTGAGTGTAGACATACCTAAAAATAAAATGTTTAAAAACAAAATAGCAGCAATGTCCACAATAGCCAAACTGTGGAAGGAGCCTCGGTGTCCATCGAAAAATGAATGGAAGAATATTACTCAGCCATTAGAAATGACAAATAGCCAGCATTTGCGTTAATGTGGATTGAACTGGAGGGTATTATGCTGAGTGAAGTAAATCAATTGGAGAAGGATAAACATATATAAAAAATAGTGAAAGGGAATAAAGGGGAAAGGAGATAAAATGAATGTGAAATTATCAGTGAGGGTGACAAAGCATGAGAGACTCCTAACTCTGGAAAACAAACAAGGAGTTGTGTGTGGAAAGGGAGGTGGGCGGGGGGATGGGGTGACTGGGCGATGGGCACTGAGGGGGGCATTGACAAGATGAGCACTGGGTGTTATGCTATATGTTGGCAAATCAAACTCCAATAAAAATATACAAAATTATAACTATTCATAAGTTTTAATAGAGTGTATTTTGGTATTCACTTTGGAGAAACAAATGTACAAAAATGTCCCTGATAATATATAAATAATTTGCATTTTTCTGCTTTATTTTCATGAGTATTGAGATTCTTCATTATGAAATAAAACTCTACATTCTATTTTAATGGTCTGGAACTCAAATTCAATACATCATTATCCAAAGTAGTTTACTTTTTCCCACTGCCAATAATAATTTCTCTTTCTGCTTTTCCTTTTTCCATTAATAATTTCCTTTGTTACACTCATTCTCATTCAAAAGTCTATACTCAATTTTAGTCTTGAAATATGACGGGCTCCTAGGGGCACAGTTGGTTAGGTTTCCAGCTCTTGGCTGAGGCTCAGGTTGAGATATTGGGGTCATGAGATTGAGCCCTAGTTGAGGCTCTGCACTCAGCACAGTCTGCCTAAGACTCTACTCTGCCCCTCTTTTTCCCTCAATCTCTCATTCTCTAAAATAATTTTTTAAAAAACAATAAAAGAAGTATGTGTAAAGCCTGATTTCTACAGAAGCAAATTGCTTAGCAGTCTGTGGCCTTTTGAAGGTTCTCAGTAAATGATTGTTAAAGAATTTTTTACTATGGACACTGAAATCAAGAGTTTTCTACAAAGCATCAAATTATGTTTATATTTTTAAAGAAATTGAGCTGTCTCCACAAGATTGTCTATGTTTTCTCTTCAGATATTAGAAGCACTTCATATACATTCACTAATACTTTGTCTTCGTTCTACCAGCTTCTTTCTACTTCCATGGGGCACCTGAAGTTTATACAATCACCTTTTTAAAAAAAAAGTAGGTTCCACAAAGCTTGGAGCCCAAGATGGTGGTGCTTGAACTAATGACCCTGAGAACAAGACATGAGATAAGATCAAGAGTACCATGCTTAACTAACTAAGCTACTCAGGCAAACTTCCATAGCCCTCTTTTAAGGACATATTGCCTAACCAATCAGACATCTGGAAGATCCATCCATGATGCTAGAATGATGGATAAAATGATACCTTCTATGCTATCCAGAATGTTGAATGAAATCTGTTCTTGAAACCAAAAAGGTATGCTCTCATGGTGGGCTTCCTAACACTAAGTTAAAAAGTCAGAAAACAAATGTCACATATCTTGTAAACTCTTCCAAATATCCGCTACTCTTATAAAATTATAGTCTTTATCTCTCTGCATGACATTAAATATTCTTCTTCTAACAATGCTAAATGTACATAGAGAGATATAATGTGCAATTTACACCCTCCTACCTTATAGAAATTTGGAGACTACTTACAGAAGATGCTATCATCTTTAGATACTCACTATATTTTTAGGTATAAACACAGTCATATCCCAATCTTTCCTCTGAGGTTAAAGAAAGGCCTTCATACACTTTAACCAATGAATGTATGCTCAAGTAATTTTTAACATATTACATTTGTCAAGATTTTCAAAATTCATTATGCCTGCATTGATTTAAATTAACCAATTTCAAAAATATTCTCTAAATTTTTCTGCCAAATCACTCAGTATATAAATAAAACATTCAGAATATTTCTTTATTTTAAACAGTTGGAAATTTACATTTAAGTAGAAGGAGACTATTCAATAATATCAGTAAGACTATACATTTATTCAATTATTTTTATGATCCTACACTACATCTTTAAATTAAAGTTTTAATGGTAAGACAAAGGACAAAAATAACAAAACATTTCTTCCTAAAAATATTAATTTTGAAAAGACTTTGATATAGAAATCCTGGGGAATATTAAATCTGATATACATTCTTATATTTTATACTAAAAGCTAATGCTGCTTTTATTTTTGGGTGTTTTAAAAACCTATAATACCAATGACTCAATGATATAGCAATTAAAAGTTCTATTATAAAACTCCAAACACCAGACTTACATGGTTAGTGTGCAACTGTTTCCAGTTAAGTGGCTGTTATTAATACTTTACTGTAATGGAATTTCATAGAAGAGGCAGAGGTCTGACAATGGATTTCCCTAAATAAGGATGGAATAAAATCATTACTTATTTAAAGAAGTTGATGTGAAAAAATGTATACTGTAAATGTATGATAATGTGACTTTGTCTAGGAATGAGTATGCTACTGACACAAATAATTATATTAAGAAAGTAGTAAAATAATTTAAAAATTTCCATGATTTGAAGACATAAACAAGAAAATCTAATGCAAATACAGTATCTTTGAAGTAATTTATATTATGTATTATTATAATACAACACATCAATCAGATGTGATATTTTATTTTATGTAAAATGAATATTTATCAAATCAGGATGATTATGGCATTTGCCTCAAAGGGATTTTTGAAGATTAAGTGAGATAACACATTATATAAAACACAGACACACAGAGGACAGAGCTTAACACTTAGGAGTTATAGAGGGACAATGATTACTACTATTGTTTGTATTATTATTGTTTCTAAAATTATTGTATTAGTATGTCTATAATTACTTTATTATTTTTGTTGTTATTATATCTTTATTTTAAATAAGCATTTAAATGACTCTATTCTAGAAAGAAAGAGAGTGGAATTCAGTATACAAACATATATATAACTGAGTAAAGAAATACAATTGGATGTGGTGAAGCAGAAGTATATTGTGTACTCATAACCTGGTGAAATTGGTCCAAGGCTCTTCAGGGGAAATGGAAATGTAGTATGTTGAAGGACAACGTGTGGTGTGCTTTCCACCCATATACACACATAAAGGTGTGAGTGAGAGAGCAAAGCAGTGCTAATTATGAAATCGATCAGCTGACCTGCTTGCAATTTCATTTTATACTAGCTATTTGACATAGTTCATTTTTAAATTATTATTATTTTTGTCATTTTGACTTTCCAGGATGCAAAATCATGCACCAAAGAATCATTGCATGGTTGCCTGTCAGGTTAAGGGAGTCTTGTGAGTATTTTTTCACAGTGACATCAAATTTATCATGCCCAACAATTAACTGTCAAAGTCCCCTGAAGAATGTGCTACCATTGGTACCACCATGTATAATAGCAAAACTAGTAATAAAAAAAGGTAATCTTAACTTTTCTTCATCTCTCTACTCTTCTATATGAAAATCACCATCTCCTACCTATCTACATACATAAATGCCTCCCATGGGTAATTCCTCCTCATGGTGCTACATACCATGTGTCATCAGGTGACTAAAGAATCTATCCTCTCCTCCTTCAGGAGAATGTCTAGATCGGTATGGGTTCAGTACCATCCAGACATGATCATGCACATCAGAGCTCTACTGAAATCAGAAGAATGTGGCCAATGAGGTAAATTTCAGACAATGACAGTGGAAGAGTGTTGGGACTGAAAGCACACACTCTTCTCATTCCTTTGTCCTGTGAGTTGCACCTACATGTGATGGTGTGTGGTCCTGCATTCTCTCTGGGAGAGCTTTGCAGGAAATAAAACCCAGTAATTCAGGAGCAAAATGCTGGGAGCCACCTGGCAATTTATTCATCATGATAATGTGTGAATATCAATGAAGATTAACTTACCAAATTGTTAAAAAAATAATTTGGGAAGATAAAAGGCAAGAGATCTCCCTGTGATAGGCTCTCAGTATACTTCATATTCCCATTGATTCACACACTTTTATGATAATGTATCTAGTATAATTCTGGTAGGTTTTATTCAAAATCCATAACACATGCTTTTATGACATAGAATCTCAAAGAATTATAATCAGGTAAAGATAATTCAAGTAAGTGTCTATGTTCAATTTCTCCCCTATGAATAGACTTTTTGTCTAGCCTAGTTTATTCTTTCTGGAACCCTGTTTTCAGCATGCATATTATCTATTAGGTTACACTGTCTGCACGTTCCATTCTATTAAAAAAAAACAACCAACAAACCAGTCAAACAAGCATCTCTATTTTCCACTTCCATGGAAATTAAAGTATTTGTATTTACATGATACTGTCTTTCTTGCATCTTTGTCATATCCATATTCTTTCTTCCACATAAACAGTCTTCCCCATGATTTATTTCTAATGTCTTTCAAATCTTCTAACATCTAAGAATTCATGTAAAAATATCCTTCTGTGGTGAATTCTTTGGTCTCTCTAGACCATTCTTCCTTGCTTCTCTTTCTTAGAACTGGACAGCTCACTCTGTACATCCTGTTTAATCTACAGCTTCTCTGTGTGACTTTCTGTTTGCTCTCTCTGCACCCTTAATGTAACCTACTCAGCTCTTCTTTACCTGATCCCTAATGTCTCCCAAGGGCCCACTTTTCTCACTTCATTAAAAGCTCAACTTCACACCACTTCACACCACCCAGAACAGAACATTGTTGAGGAGCTCTTTCACATCTGATACACTGGGCTACTGGCCCCCCAGAGGCTACACAAGCCCATCCTCATTGATGTCTAGTCATTGCTCACACCATCTGGGTGTCTGATTCAATGTCACTTCTTTCAGAGTGACTGAGAGGCATGGGAAGATTCCTCAATCCAGGAATTTGCTTCAAAATAGCTAAGAGTTTGCAAGGACAAGTGGGGTAAATGGTTTGGGAGGAACAAGGAAATGCAGGGAGGACACCCATCACCTTGAAGTCCTGTGTCATGTAGCCTCTGGAGGAGAAAATAGACACCCTTTGATGGGTGACATAAGTTGCCATGTCCCCAGGGCACAGCTAGGGAAGCAAAGGAAGTAAAGGTAGCATGAGGAAATTGTCTCTGTGGAGTTGGGTGAGGGCATTGAGACAGGTGTTTCTTAGAGTGCACCAGAAATATCTGGTGTCAAAGAGAAGGGAGATAACCAATTTCAGATGGATTAAATAAAGTAAGATGAAACATTTGATAAAGAAAAAACCTTACCTTTCTGAACTCTTCTCTATTATACCTTCTCTATTATACTTAGCATATTTTAATCCCATTCTTCAGGGCCTGAGAGCACATTTCTGTTGAAGGAGCCTTGAATGACATGTCTCTTAATCAGGTATGAGCTTTAGAGAAAGCCACTGGCTGACCTCACTTGCTGCAGCATGGAGAGTCTCCTGGGTGTTTGCAGAGTCAATGAATCAATCTGCTTATCCCACAGACAGCCTACTACAGAGAGGCATGTAAAAAGATGGTTTTGTTTTATGTAAGCTATTATGCTTATTTTTATTCTTTATAGGTTTGTAATTCAGTTGCATTATTACCAAATAAAATAAATATGAAAATAAAAGTAACAAGGGTCTCTTGAGTGCCTCAGTTGGTTGAGCGTCTGACTCTTGATTTTGGCTCAGGTTATGATCTCAGGGCCATGGAATCAGCCCCCTCTCATGTCCCAAGATCAGTGTGGAATCTGCTTGTCTCTCTTCCTCTGCTCCTGCCCTGATGAAGCCCTCTTTGTCTCTCCCTCAAATAAATAAATAAAATATTTAAAACAAGAAAGTAACTGCAACAAAATATGCAGTTAATTTACCAGTCTTACACATAATTATTATGACAGCAACACATGAAAGACAGTATAATTGACATAGAGTGTCATATTCATGTCATATGTACAGCATGGTGATTCCATGCTTCCACACATAACCTAGGGCTCATCACAAGTGCACTCCAACTCCTCTTCACCTATTTTGTCTATCGCCCCACCCAACTCACCTCCAGTAACCTTCAGTTTGCTCTCCATAGTTAAAAATCTGTTTCTTGGTTTGTCTCTCTCTAGTTTTCATTTGCTTATTGCTTTGTTTCTTTAAATTCCACATATGAGTGAGTTCATGTGGTATTTACTTTTGACTTATTTGACTTAGCAAAAGGCTCTCTGGTTCCATTCATGTTGTTTCGAATGGCAAAAAATGTATTCTGCATTTATGGCTGAATTATTTTTAATTTTTGAGGAAGTCTATAATGTTTTTCACAGTGGATGCACCATTTTTCAATTCTACCAACAGTGTGGTATGATTCCTTATCATCCACATCCTCACCAACAGCTACTGTTTTTTGTCTTTTTAGGTTTAGCCATTCTGATGGATCTGCATCACCCTGGTGATTAGTGATGTTGAGGATCTTTTCATTTGTCAGTTGGTCATCTGCATGTCTTCTTCAAAGAAATATCTGTTCATGTCTTTTTAAAGTTATATTAGTTGCATATTGGCGTTTAGAGTTGTATTTATATATTTTGAATGTTCACACATTATGAGATATGCCATTTACAAATATTTTTGTCATTCAGTAAGATGCCTCTTCATTTTATTGATTGATTCCTTCACTGTGCAGAAGATTTTTGGGGGATGCCTGGGTGACTCAGTGGTTGAGCATCTGCCTTTGGCTCAGGTTGTGATCGCGGGGTCTTGGAATCAAGTCCCACATCGGCTCACCAACAGGAAACTTGCTTCTTCATATTCCTATGTCTCTGCCTCTCTCTCTCTGTCTCTCATGAATAAAAATAAAAACTGAAAAAAGTTAAAAATACACCTACATTATGATCTAGCAATTACATTGCTTTTTAATTACCCAAAGAATATAATTGGTGATTTAAAGGGATAAATGCACACATGATACTTATTGCAGCATTATCAACAGCTGCAAAATTCTGAATAGAGTCCAAATGTACATTAACTGAATAAAGAAAATTATAGGCTGATAACATTGATAAACATAGATTAATTAATTAATCAAGGAAAACAGAAGAAGGAATGGAAAATGGAGAAATGACAAGTGGGCAAACTGGACAACTACATGCAAAAGAATGAAAGTGGAACACCAGGGAAATACAAACTATTTTAAAAACATATTATGAATAGCGACATGCCAACAAATTAGGCAATCTAGAAGAAATGGACGCATTTCTAGAAAACCACAAACTACCAAAAATGGAATTGGAAGAAATAGAAAACCTGAAAAGGCCAATAACCACGGAGGAAATTGAAGCAGTCATCCAAAACCTCCCAAGACACAAAAGTCCAGGGACAGATGGCTTCCCTGGGGAAATCTATCAAACGTTTAAAGAAGAAATCATACCTATTCTACTAAAGCTGTTCAGAAAGATAGAAAGAGATGGAGTACTTCCAAATTCATTCTATGAGGCCAGCATCACCTTAATTCCAAAACCAGACAAAGACCCCACCAAAAAGGAGAATTACAGACCAATATCCCTGATGAATATGGATGCAAAATTTCTCAACAAGATACTAGCCAATAGGATACAACAATACTTTAGGAAAATTATTCACCATGACCAAGTAGCATTTATCCCTGGGATGCAAGGCTGTTTCAACACTTGTAAAACTATCAATGTGATTCATCTTATCAGCAAGAGAAAAAACAAGAACCCTAGGATCCTTTCAATAGATGCAGAGAAAACATTTGATAAAATAGAGTGTTCATTCCTGATCAAAACTCGTCAGAGTGGAGGGATACAGGGAACATTCCTTGACATCTTTAAGGCCATCTACGAAAAGCCCACAGCAAATATCATTCTCAATGGGGGAGCACTGGGAGCATTTCCCCTAATTCAAGAACAAGACAGGGTAGTCAACGCTCACCACTACTATTCAACATAGTACTAGAAGTCCTAACCTCAGCAATCAGACAATAAAAAGAAATACAAGGCATTCCAATTGGCAAAGAAGAAGTCAAACTCTCCTTCTTTGCCAATGACATGATACTCTACAAAGAAAACACAAAATACTCCACCTCAAGATGGCTAGACCTCATAAAGCAATCGGGCAGTGTGGCAGGATACAAAATCAATGCCCAGAATTCAGTGGCATTTCTAGACACTAACAAGGAGAGTGAAGAAAGAGAAATTAAGGAGTCAATCCCATTTACAATTGCACCCAAAAGCATAAGATACCTAGGAATAAACCTAACCAAAGAGGTAAAGGATCTATACCCTAAAAATATAGAACAATTCTGAAAGAAATTGAGGAAGACACAAAGAGATGGAAAAATATTCCATGCTCATGGATTGGCAGAATTAATATTGTGAAAATGTCAATGTTACCCAGGGCAATTTACACACTTAATGCAATCCCTATCTAAATACCATGGACTTTCTTTAGAGATTTGGAACAAATTATTTTAAGATTAGTGTGGAATTAATAAAGACCCCGAAGAGCCAGTGGAATTTTAAAAAAGAAAACCAGAGCTGGGGGCATCACAATGCCAGATTTCAGGTTGTACTACAAAGCTGTGGTCATCAAGACAGTGTGGTACTGGCACAAAAACAGACACATAGATCAATGGAACAGACTAGAGAATCCAGGAGTGGACCCTCAACTTTATGGTCAACTAATAGTCGATAAAGGAGGAAAGATTATCCACTGGAAGAAAGAAAGTCTCTTCAATAAATGGTGCTGGGAAAATTGGACATCCACATGCAGAAGAATGAAACTACACCACTCTCTTGCCCCATACTCAAAGATAAACTCAAAATGGATGACAGATCTAAATGTGAGACAAGATTCCATCAAATCCTAGAGGAGAACACAGGCAACACCCTTTTTGAACTTGGCCACAGTAACGTTTTGCAAAATTCATCCACGAAAGCAAGAGAAACAAAAGCAAAAATGAACTATTGGGACTTCATCAAGATAAGAAGCTTTTGCACAGCAAAGGATACAGTCAACAAAACTCAAAGACAACTTACAGAATGGGCAAAGATATTTGCAACTGACATATACGATAAAGGGCTAGTTTCCAAGATCTATAAAGAACTTATTAAACTCAACACCAAAGAAACAAACAATCCAATCATGAAATGGGCAAAAGACATGAAGAGAAATCTCACAGAGGAAGACATAGACATGGCCAACATGCACATGAGAAAATGCTCTGCATCACTGGCCATCAGGGAAATACAAATCAAAACCACAATGATATACCACCTCACACAAGCGAGAATGGGGAAAATTAACAAGGCAGGAAACCGCAAATGTTGGAGAGGATGTGGAGAAATGGGAACACTCCTGAACTGTTGGTGGGAATGTGAACTGGTGCAGCCACTCTGGAAAACTGTGTGGAGGTTCCTCAAAGAGTTAAAAATAGATATGCCCTACAACCCCGCAATTGCACTGCTGGGATTTACCCCAAAGATACAGATGCAATGAAAGGCTGGGACACCTGCAGCCTGATGTTTCTAGCAGCAATGTCCACAATAGCCAAACTGTGGAAGGAGCCTCAGTGTCCATCGAAAGATGAATGGATAAAGAAGATGTGCTCTATGTATACAATGGAATATTCCTCAGCCATTAGAAATGACAAATACCTACCATTTTTTCGGCATGGATGGACCTGAGGGTATTATGCTGAGTGAAATAAGTCAATCGGTGAAGTACAAACATTATATGGTTTCATTAATTTGGGGAATATAAAAAAATAGTGAAAGGGAATAAAGGCGAAAGGAGAAAAAATGAGTGCGAAATATCAGAAAGGGAGATGGAACATGAGAGACTCCTAACTCTGGGAAAGGAACTAGGGGTGGTGGAAGGGGAGGTGGGCGGGGGGTGGGGATGACAGGGTGATGGGCACTGAGGGAGGCACTTGATGGGATGAGCACTGGGTGTTATTCAATATGTTGGCAAATTGGACACCAATAAAAAAATAAATTTAAAAGAAAGAATAAAATCAAATTGATCAAAGACCTAAACATGAGATATTAATCTCCTATAAGAAAAAGAATGATTTTAGCAATATTTTCTCTAAGTATATCTCCTCAGACAAGGGGACCAAAAACAAAGTAAAGTATTAGTACTACACAAAATGAAAAACTTTTGCTCAGCAAAGGAACCCATTAACAAAATAAAAAGACAATCTTTTGAATGAGGAAAGAGATTTGTAAATGGTATAACCAGTTAGGGAATAATATCCAAAATATGTTTAGAACTCTTAGGGTCCTAGTCCATTAAAAACATATAGTGTGATTAAAAATGAGCAGGGAACCTGAATGACATATTTGCCAAGAAGACATAGTGACAATGAAATGACACACGAAAAGATGTTCAACATCACTAACCACCAGAGATATGAAAATCAAAACCTCAATAAGGTATAGCTATACATATATCAAAGTGGCTAGTACACAAAAGATAAGAAATAACTAATGTCGAGGATGATGTGGAGACAAAAGAATAGAGGGAACATTCCTCAGCATCTTTAAAGCCATCTATGAAACGCCCACAGCAAATATCATTTTCAATGGGGAAACACTGGGAGCCTTTCCCATATGATCAGGAATATGACAGGGATTTCAACTCTCACCACTGCTATTCAACATAGTACTAGAAGTCCTAACCTCAGCAATTGGCAACAAAAAGTAATAAAAAGGCATTCAAATTGGCAAAGAAGTCAAACTCTTCTTCTTGGCAGATGACATGATAGTCTACATAGAAAACCCAAAAGACTCCACCCCAAGATTGCTAGAATTGGGCATACAGCAATTGGGCAGTGTAGCAGGATACAAAATCAATGCCCAGAAGTCAGTAGCATTTCTAGACACTAACAAGGACTGAAGAAAGAGAAATTAAGGACTCAAACCCATTTACAATTGCACCCAAAAGCATAAGATACCTAGGAATAAATCTAACCAAAGAGGTAAAGGATCTATACCCTAAAGACTGCAGAACACTTCTGAAAGAAATTGAGGAAGACACAAAGAGATGGAAAAATATTCCATGCTCATGGATCGGCAGAATTAATATTGTGAAAATGTCAATGTTACTCAGGGCAATTTACACGTTTAATGCAATCCCTATCAAAATACCATGGACTCTCTTCAGAGAGTTGGAACAAATTATTTTAAGGCTTGTGTGGAATCAGAAAAGACCCCGAATAGCCAGGGGAATTTTAAAAAAGAAAATCAGAGCTGGGGGCATCACAATGCCAGATTTCAGGTTGTACTACAAAGCTGTGGTCATCAAGACTGTGGTACTGGCACAAGAAACAGACACATAGATCAATGGAACAGAATGGAGAATCCAGAAGTGGATCCTCAACTTTGTGGTCAATTACTACTCACCAAAGCAGGAATGACTATCCACCACTGGAAAAATGACAGTCTCTTCAATAAATAGTGCTGGGAAAATTGGACATCCATATGCGGAAGAATGAAACTAGACCACTCTCTTACACCATACACAAAGATAAACTCAAAATGGATGAAAGATCTAAATGTGAGACGAGATTCCATCAAATCCTAGAGGAGAACACAGTAAACACCCTTGTTGAACGTGGCCAAAGCAACATCTTGCAAGAGACATCCATGAAGGCAAGAGAAACAAAAGCAAAAATGAACTATTGGGACTTCATCAAGATAAAAATCTCCTGCACATCAAAAGAAACAGTCCACAAAACTAAAAGACAACCTACAGAATGGGAGAAGATATTTGCAAATGACCTATCAGATAAAGGGCTAGTTTCCAAGATCTATAAAGAACTTATCAAACTCAACAGCAAAGAAACAAACCATCCAATCATGAAATGGGCAAAAGACATGAACAGAAATCTCACAGAGGAAGACATAGACATGGCCAACATGCACATGAGAAAATGCTCCACATCCCTTGCCATCAGGGAAATACAAATCAAAACCACAAGGAGATACCACCTCACACCAGTGAGAATGGGGAAAATTAACAAGACAAGAAACCACAAATGTTGGAGAGGATGTGGAGAAAGGGAACCCTCTTACACTGTTGGTGAGAATGTGAACTGGTGCAGCCACTCTGGAAAACTGTGTGGAGGTTCCTCAAAGAGTTAAAAATAGACCTGCCCTTCGACCCAGCAATTGCACTGCTGGGGATTTACCCCAAAGATACAGATGCAATGAAATGCCGGGACACCTGCACCCTGATGTTTCTAGCAGCAATGTCCACAATAGCCAAACTGTGGAAGGAGCCTTGGTGTCCATCGAAAGATGAATGGATAAATATGTGGTCTATGTATACAATAGAATATTACTCAGCCATTAGAAAAGATAAATACCCACCATTTGCTTCGACATGGATGGAACTGGAGGGTATTATGCTGAGTGAAATAAGTCAATCGGAGAAGGACAAACAATATATGGTCTCCTTCATTTGGGGAATATAAATAATAGTGAAAGGGAATATAAGGAAAGGGAGAAGTGTGTGGGAAATATCAGAATGGGAGACAGAACATAAAGACTCCTAACTCTCTGAAAAGATCTAGGGGTGGTGGAAGGGGAGGAGGGCGGGGGGTGGGGGTGAATGGGTGACCGGCACTGAGGGGGGCTCCTGACGGGATGAGCTCTGGGTGTTATTCTGTATGTTGGCAAATTGAACACCAATAAAAATAAATTTATTATAAAAAAGATAAGATGTGGTTTATGTATACAATGGAATATTACTCAGCCTTTAGAAATGACAAATACCCACCATTTGCTTCAACGTGGATGGAACTGGAGGGTGTTATGCTGAGTGAAGTAAGTAATCGGAGAAGGACAAACATTATATGTTCTCATTCATTTGGGGAATATAAATAATAGTGAAAGGGAATAGAAGGGAAGGGAGAAGAAATGAGTAGGAAATATCAGAAAGGGATACAGAACATAAAAACTCCTAACTCTGGGAAATGAACTAGGGTTGATGGAAGGGGAGGAGGGCTTGGAATGGGGGTGAAAGGGTGACGGGCACTGAGGGGGGCACTTGACAGGATGAGCACTGGGTGTTATTCTGTATGTTGGCAAATTGAACACCAATAAAAAATAAATTTATTATAAAAAAGTAAGAAACAAAACAAACCTGCAAAGGGGGGTGAGATGAGAGAAGCACACCAAGAAACACATTGTTAACCATAGAGAAGAAACTATCAAATACTGGAGGAAGGTGATGAGGGGATGGGGAAATGGGGGATGGGGGTGACAGAGGGCACCTGGGATGAGTAGCAGGTATTGTCTCCAATGGTTGAATCACTATCTTGTACACCTGAAACTAATATTACACTGTGTTAACAAACAGGAATTCAAGTAAAACTTTAAAACAACAATAACAATTGTTAGTATTGATGACACTGGTGCACACAAGAGATAAAATTGAAAATCCAAATAAAGTTTATTTAGAGCCATATATCTTCTCAGCTCAGGAGATGGCTGCCATGTCTATTCTACCCCAGCAGAAGCCTGGATTTTGATTCTCTGGGGAGGCCTCTGAATGGATGGATGCCAAGCACAAACACTAACCCCAAACTTAAACACAACACTTAAAACTAACCCATTGAAGATACTAGGATTCCCAGTGCCAGACATTCCCAGATCCAATCTCTACCTGTATACAGACAATAAGCCTAACCCTAATCCTAATCCTAACTTTCATCTGGCCTCACACTGGACCTATCACTAACTGAAAACCAAATATGAATCACTAGCCCCTAATCTATACACCTAACCGTGACTCCAACCATAATCCTAACCCCGACCCTAACGCCTAACCCCTAATCCTAAACACTGAAAGATAACCCTAACCCTTTAACCCTAAGCCTACTCTATTGTAATCCCACCCCAAATCTGGAACCTAACCCAAACCCTAGCCGTACTCCCTAATGCTAACCCCTAACCACAATCCTAACCAAAAACCCTTAACCATAACGATTAACCGATAACCCCCATCCCTAAAACCAAACCCTCCCCT
Organism: Canis lupus familiaris; assembly: GCF_011100685.1. NCBI lineage: Eukaryota > Metazoa > Chordata > Mammalia > Carnivora > Canidae > Canis > Canis lupus. Next base: position 1,234,978 of record NC_049235.1, read on the forward strand.
TAACCCAAACCTGTAACTCTAACCCCTAACCCAAATGTAACAGTAACCCTAACCCCTAACTCTAAACACTAACCTTAACTCCTAACCCTAAACACTAACCCTAACCCGACACTCACCTTAACCCTACCGTTACCTTAACCCCTTACCCTAACCACTAACCCTACCGGTAACCCCTAACGCTAGCATTAACTCTAACTTAACCCTTACCTTGTGGTTTTGAAGAGTCCCTGCTAATGTCTGCGTGGACACGACCAATGCCTCCAGAAGCCTCCAAGCGGGTTCTGAAAGGCCAATTTCTGTAGGCATGTCGGGCCCTACATCAGCCCCCATACTCACCACCCCAGGGCCTGAGGAGGCCAGGGCTGCTGTCAGAGTGGAGCCTGACAAGCCTCCCCAGCGCGGGGACTCCTTTTCCTGCAGGTGGACAAGGGCCCCTGCACCTGTCAGGCCGCTGGGGCAGCGCCTGCGCTTGGGCGCCCCCTGCAGGGTGTTCAGGCTCTCCAGGAAGGCAAAAGAAACAAAGGCAAAAATGAACTATTGGGACTTCATCAAGATAAGAAGCTTTTGCACAGCAAAGGATACAGTCAACAAAACTCAAAGACAACTTACAGAATGGGAGAAGATATTTGCAAATGACGTATCAGATAAAGGGCTAGTATCCGAGATCTATAAAGAACTTATTAAACTCAACAGCAAAGAAACAAACAATCCAATCATGAAATGGGCAAAAGACATGAACAGAAATCTCACAGAGGAAGACATAGACATGGCCAACATGCACATGAGAAAATGCTCCGCATCACTTGCCATCAGGGAAATACAAATCAACCACAATGAGATACCACCTCACACCAGTGAGAATGGGGAAAATTAACAAGGCAGGAAACCACAAATGTTGGAGAGGATGTGGAGAAAGGGGAACCCTCTTGCACTGTTGGTGGGAATGTGAACTGGTGCAGCCACTCTGGAAAATGGTGTGGAGGTTCCTCAAAGAGTTAAAAATAGACCTGCCCTACGACCCAGCAATTGCATTGTTGGGGATTTACCCCCAAAGATACAGATGCAATGAAACCCCGGGACACCTGCACCCCGATGTTTCTAGCAGCAATGTCCACAATAGCCAATCTGTGGAAGGAGCCTCGGTGTCCATCGAAAGATGAATGGATAAAGAAGATGTGGTTTATGTATACAATGGAATATTACTCACCCATTAGAAATGACAAATACCCACCATTTGCTTCGACGTGGATGGAACTGGAGGGTATTATGATGAGTGAAATGAGTCAATTTGAGTAGGACAAACATTATATGTTCTCATTCATTTGGGGAATATAAATAATAGTGAAAGGGAATAGAAGGGAAGGGAGAAGAAATGGGTAGGAAATATCAGAAAGGGAGACAGAACATAAAGACTCCTAACTCTGGGAAATGAACTAGGGTTGATGGAAGGGGAGGAGGGCGGGGGGTGGGGGTAAATGGGTGATGGGCACTGAGGAGGGCACTTGATGGGATGAGCAATGGGTGTTATTCTGTATGTTGGCAAATTGAACACCAATAAAAATAAATTTATTATAAAAAAAGATACAAATGCAATGAAATGCTGGGACACCTCTATCCCTATGTTTATGCAGCAATGTCCACAATAGCCAAACTGTGGAAGGAGCCTCAGTGTCCATCGAAAGATGAATGGACAAAGAAGATGTGGTCTATGTAAAGAATCGAATATTACTCAGCCATCAGAAACGACAAATACCCACCATTTTTTTCAACGTGGATGGATCCAGAACATATTATGCTGAGTGAAATAAGTCAATTGGAGAAGAACAAACATTATGTGGTTTCATTCATTTGGGGAATATTAAAATTAGTGAAAGGGAATAAAGGGAAAGGAGAGATAATGAGTGAAAATATCAGATACTGTGACAAAAAATGTGAGACACCTAATTCTGGGAAATGAATGAGGTGTAGTGGAATGGGAGGTGGGCGGGGGGTTGGGGTGACTGGGTGATGGTCCCTGAGGGGTGTACTTGTCGGGATGAGCACTGAGTGTTATGCTATATGTTGGAAAATTGAACTCTAATAAAAAAAATTAAAGGTGGTAGCAGGATGGGATGATGGTCACTGAGGAGGGCTCTTGATGGAAAGAGCCCTGGGTGTTATACTATATGTTGGAAAATTGAATTTATATTAAAAATTTTTTTAAAAAAGAAACCCAAAAAATGGTGTAGGAAAAAAACAGTAAGAAAGAGAAAGGACATTTATAATAATAAAAATGACACTTCATCAAGAATATATAACAATTATAAACATATATATATATATATATATATATATATATATATATATATATATATACCAAACATCAGAGATATTAAATATACTTAGAAACATTGACAGAAGTAAAGGGAAAGTAGGCTGGTGTATAATAATATTAGAAGATTTACATATGTCATATTAAAAATGGATAGAAAATCAGAGAGAAAATCATGATAGAAATAAAAGACTTGGGCAATACTACACAGCAATTCAATAAAAAATAATAGAGAGAGGTCTCTTCACACAACAATATCAGAGTACATAATTTCTCAAGTGAACATGGAACATTTTCTAATATAGACCGTATATAAGTTTAATAAACATTTATTAACATTTTAAGAAGAGTGAAGTCATACAAACTAGCTTTTCTTTTTTTTCCCTGTTAAGCCACGTTGTCAATTTATTTCATAGAACTACCTATAGAACCCCTAAGGATAGAGGGGAAGGCTTTCATCTCTTACAGTAGCTTTCCTTTTCATTATTTTTTTATTTTATTTATTTATTTATTTATTTATTTATTTATTTATTTATTTATTTTTATTGGAGTTCAATTTGCCAGCATATAGCATAACACCCAGTGCTGATCCCATCAAGTGCCCCCCATCAGTGCCCGTAACCCAGTCACCCTCACCCCCGCCCACCTCCCTTTTAACCACCCCTTGTTCGTTTCCCAGAGTTAGGAGTCTCTCATATTCTGTCTCCCTTTCTGATATTTCCCACTTATTTTTTCTCCTTTCCCCTTTATTCCCTTTCACTATTTCTTATCATAATGAGATAAAATTAAAATCATTAGCAGAAATAAATCTGGGAAATCAAGAATATATGTGGAAAAATTTAATTATATACTTGTAAAATAATATATGTGGAAATTTAATTATATACTTGTAAAAATGAACTGGTCAAACAACTAAACACAAGGGACATAAAATATCCTGACACAAATGAAAATAAAACATCATGTACCAAAATGTATTAGATACAGGAAAAACAATGTTAAGATGGAAATTTGGAGTTGTAAAATTTTTCATTTATAAAGACTGTGAGTCTGAGGCTCTGGGAAATAGAGGAGTAGGAGGATCCTGAGCTCACCTAGTACCAGGGATACACAAGGTAACAGACACACCCATGCAAATAGTTCTGAAGACAACCCAAGGTAGGATATAACAGACTCTCCAGTCACTCAGGGAGACAGGCCACATCAAAAATGGTAGGAGGTGTGGAAATGAGTTGGGAACCAAATCCTTCACAGGACTAACCACAAGAAGGAGGTACACAACAAGCATGGAGAAGAGAGAAAATCAGAACCCATGCTAAACAGCTCAAGGATGGGGCACCCACACCAGGATCATGGATCCCCCTATAGTATCTGGCTTTGTAAAACAGTGGAGCTTCACTTTCTGAATTTTTACCATCAGCTGGGCATAATTCTGGGTATTTAACAAATTGGCAGGCTTAACTCAGCCTGAGGGCAAACAGAAACTGGGTCCCTGCCTTAAAGAGCCAGCACAATAACATATGAACATCATTTCAAACAGCATTTGGGACATGTATAAGGAGATTTATTTACTACTCCCAGAATATACTTGAGTGTGTTTGGAGGGGTGTGGTGGGAGAAATCTTGGGGACTTGAGGATTTCTCCAAGAAAAGTACTGGGCAGTTCCATTTCCTCCCAGACCCGAAGCCAAGACAACACCACATGTACAGACCCTCTGTGAACACTCTCTACTTATCTTGGTAGCACCATGAACATGGTTCCCTCATTCTCCTGCAGATCCACCATATCCAACCAGTCCTCTTACACAGGTGTCCATCCAAAGCAACTCCTGCCCCAAAACACACTGCAAACAGTCCTAACAGTGAGTGGTGACACTCCAAACTGTCTTCTGCCCTGGGGAGAGGGGAAGATATCCATGCACACCAGTATGTCCACAGTTGCAGTGCCCAAATCTTGGCTAGTAGCAGAGAGAGCACGGACGGCTAATCAGTGCAACTGCAGCCCTAGCAGGTATGGCTGCTATTACTGCCCACTCTGAAAGCCTTAGGGCACAAGGCAGAGATATCATCCTCCAAGGCCCTGCAACAGTAGCTCCTGCACATGAGCTTATGGCAGGCATCTTGCTGACCGCTGACACCATCCAACCTCTAGCCCATGATGGCGCAGATTGGTCCCTTGATGGCACAAAGACAAAAATCTTCATGGTGTAACAAGCACAGTGGTCATTGCAGCCAAGTGGACTGAAAGAAATTATAGTTCAGTCACAATAATAAAGTGCACACACCCACATGGGACATATCCTTAGAGTGCCGGTTCTAGGGAACAGAGTGTCACAATAGTGCTACTGGACACCACAGAATCTCTTCTTTATAAAGCCACTCCTGTCAAGGTCAAGAAATGTCTCTGATCTTCCAAATACATAGGAAACAAGCACAGACACTTACACATAATAATGATATAGAGGACTATGTCCCCAGTGGACAAGGACAAAACCCCTTCAAAGTGCTAAATGAAACAGAAATAATCAATATGACTGTTATCAATTCAAAGGAAGGACTGTAAGATATTTATGGGATTTGAGAAGATTGCAGTGTGTCAGTGAGTCTTTTGACAAAGATAGGAAATATTGAAAAGGGATCCAGTATTAGATAAATAACTCAGTAACTGAAATAAAATATACTGGAGATAAGCAATTGCAAATAAGATGATGCAGAAGAATGGATCAGTAAGCTAACTTGTATACTGGCCATGTTGGCTGTGATCTCTCCTCTTTCATTGGTGATTTTATTTATTTGGTTCCTTTCTTTCTTTTCTTTCTTTCTTTCTTTCTTTCTTTCTTTCTTTCTTTCTTTCTTTCTTTCTTCTTTCTTTCTTTCTTTCTTTCTTTCTTTCTTTCTTTCTTTCTTTCTTTCTTTCTTTCTTTCTTCTTTCTTTCTTTTTAAAGATTTTATTTATTTATTCATGAGAGACACAAAGAGAGAGGCAGAGACATAGGTGGAGGGAGAAGCAGGCTCCCTGTGGGCAGCCTGATGTGGGACTCGATCCCAGGACCTGGGATCATGACCTGAGCCAAAGGTAGATACTCAACCACTGAGTCACCCAAGTGCCCTTTTTTTGATAAGTCTGGCTGGGGGCATATCAATTTTGTTAATTATTTCATAGAACCAGCTCCTGGTTTCATTGATCTCTTCTGGGATATTTTTTTATTTCTATATTTTTTATTTCTGCTCTAATCTCAATTATTTGACTTCTTGATTTCCTGTTCTTTCTCCAGCTCTTTTAGATCTAAGTTTTGATTGTGCTTTTGAGACTTTTCTAGCTTCTTGATGAAAGTCTGTTTTGCTATACACTTCTCTCTTAAAACCGAATTTGCTATGTCTCAAAGGTTTTTGATCCTTGTGTTTTCCTCTTGTTTCCATGTATTTTTAAATTAATTTTCAAAGTTCATGATTAACCCATTCACTCTTTTGTAGGATACTCTTTAACCTCAACATACTTGTGGTCTTTCTATGTTTTTTTTTCTTGTGGTTGATTTCAAGTTTCAAAACTTTGTGGTCTGAAAATATCCACAGTATGTTCTCATTCTTTTTGTACCAGTTGAAGTTTGTTTTGTGATCCAGTATGTGATTTTTCTGAAGAATATTCCAAGTGTACTCAAAAATAATGTGTATTCTGATTTAGGATGAAATGCGCTGAATATATATGTTATGTCCATCTCTTCCTGTGTGTCATTCAAAGCCTTTGTTTCCTTATTTATCTTTTGCTTAGATGGTCTGTACATTGCTGTCAGTGGGGTCTTAACTTCCCTACTATTTATTTAAATAATAAATTTATTTTTTATTGGTGTTCAATTTGCCAACATACAGAATAACAACCAGTACTCATCCTATCAAGTGACCCCCTCAGTGCCCGTCACCCAGTCACCCCCACCCCCCGCCCTCCTCCGCTTCCACCACCCCTAGTTCATTTCCCAGAGTTAGGAGTCTTCGTGTTACTGTGGCCGAGTTCAAAAAGGATGTTGCCTGTGTTCTCCTCTAGGAATTTGATGGAATCTTGTCTCACATTTAGATCTTTCATCCATTTTGAGTTTATCTTTGTGTATGGTGCAAGAGAGTGGTCTAGTTTCATTCTTCTGCATGTGGATGTCCAATTTTCCCAGCACCATTTATTGAAGAGACTGTCTTTCTTCCAGTGGATAGTCTTTCCTCCTTTATCGAATATTAGTTGACCATAAAGTTGAGGGTCCCCTCCTGGATTCTCTATTCTGTTCCATTGATCTACATGTCTCTTTTTGTGCCAGTAACACACTATCTTGATGACCACAGCTCTGTGGTACAACCTGAAATCTGGCATTGTGATGCCCCCAGCTATGGTTCTCTTTTTTAATACTCCCCTGGCTATTCGGGGTCTTTTCTGATTCCACACAAATCTTAAAATAATCTGTTCTAACTCTCTGAAGAAAGTCCATGGTATTTTGATAGGAATTGCATTAAACGTGTAAATTGCCCTGGGTAACATTGACATTTTCACAGTATTACTTCTGCCAATCCATGAGCATGGAATATTTTTCCATCTCTTTGAGTCTTCTTCAATTTCTTTCATAAGTGTTCTATAGTTTTTAGGGTATAGATCCTTTACCTCTTTGGTTAGGTTTATTCCTAGGTATCTTATGCTTTTGGGTGCAATTGTAAATGGGTTTGAGTCCTTAATTTCTCTTTCTTCAGTCTCATTGTTAGTGTATAGAAATGCCACTGATTTCTGGGCATTGATTTTGTATCCTGCCACGCTGCCAAATTGCTGTATGAGTTCTAGCCATCTTGGGGTGGAGTCTTTTGGGTTCTCTACTTAGAGTATCATGTGATGGGCGAAGAGGGAGAGTTTGACTTCTTCTTTGCCAATTTGAATGCCTTTAATGTCTTTTTGTTGTCTGATTGCTGAGGCTAGGACTTCCAGTACTATGTTGAATAGCAGTGGTCAGAGTGGACATCCCTGTCTTGTTCCTGATCTTAGGGGAAAGGCTCCCAGTGCATCCTCATTGAGAATTTTATTTGCTGTGGGTTTTTCATAGATGGCTTTTAAGATGTTGAGGAATGTTCCCTCTATCCCTACACTCTGAAGAGTTTTGATCAGGCATGGATGCTGTATTCTCTCAAATGCTTTCTCTGCATCTATTGAGAGGATCATATGGTTCTTGGTTTTTCTCTCGCTGATATGATGAATCACATTGATTGTTTTACGAGTGTTGAACCAGCCTTGTGTCCCAGGAATAAATCCTACTTGTTCATGGTGAATAATTTTCTTAATGTACAGTTGGATCCTATTGGCTAGAATCTTGTTGAGAATTTTTGCATCCATGTTCATCAGGGATATTGGTCTGTAATTCTCCTTTTTGGAGGCGTCTTTGTCTGGTTTTGGAATTAAGGTGATGCTGGCCTCATAGAATGAATTTGGAAGTACTCCATCTCTTTCTATCTTTCTGAACAGCTTTAGAGTAGGTATGCATTCTACTTTAAACGTTTGATAGAATTCCCCTGGGAAGCCATCTGGCCCTGGACTTTTGTGTCTTGGGAGGTTTTTGATGACTGCTTCAATTTCCTCCCTGGTTAATGGCCTGTTCAGGTTTTCTATTTCTTACTGATCTAGTTTTGGTAATTGTGGCTTTCCAGAAATGCATCCGTTTCTTCTAGATTGCCTAATTTATTGGCGTATAGCTGTTCATAATATGTTTTTAAAATTGTTTGTATTTAAAAAAAATTGTTTGTATTTCCTTGGTGTTGGTAGTCTCTCTTTTGTCATTCATGATTTTATTAATTTGAGTCTTCTCTCTCTTCTTTTTAATAAGGCTGGCTAATGGTTTATCTAACTTATTAATTCTTTCAAAGAACCAACTCCTGGTTTTGTTGATCTGTTCCACGGTTCTTCTGGTCTCGATTTAGTTGAGTTCTGCTTGAATTTTTATTAACTCTCTTCTTCTGCTGGGTGTAGGATCTAGTTGCTGTTTTTTCGATAGCTCCTTTAGGTGTAAGGTTAGCTTTTGTATTTGAGTTCTTTCCAACTTTTGGATGGATGCTTGTATTGCGGTATATTTACCCCTCAGCACTGCTTTTGCTGTATCCCAAAGATTTTGAACGATTGTATCTTCATTCTTATTAGTTTCCATGAATCTTTTTATTTCTTCCTTAATTTCCTGGTTGACCCTGACCCTTTTATCTTTTAGCAGGATGGTCCTTAACCTCCATGTGTTTTAAGTCCTTCCAAATTTCTTGTTGTGATTTAGCTCTAATTTCAAGGCATTATGGTCTGAGAATATGCAGGGGACAATCCCAATCTTTTGGTATCAGTTAAGACCTGATTTGTGACCCAGTATGTGGTCTATACTGGAGAAAGTTCCATGAGCACTTGAGAAGAATGTGTATTCAGTTGAGTTTGGATGTAAAGTTCTGTAGATATCTGTGAAATCCATCTGGTCCAATGTATCATTTAAAGCTCTCGTTTCCTTGCAAATGTTTTGTTTAGAACACCTCTCGAGGGGGTCCGTAGGTGGCGCAGTGGTTTGGTGCCTGCCTTTGGCTCAGGGCGCGATCCTGGAGACCTGGGATCGAATCCCATGTTGGGCTCCCGGTGCATGGAGCCTGCTTCTCCCTCTGCCTGTGTCTCTGTCTCTCTCTCTCTGACTATCGTAAATAAATAATAAAAAAAAAATTTAGAAGACCTATCGAGTGTAGAAAGCGCTAGATTGAAGTCACCAAGTGTAAGTGTATTATTATCTAAGTATGTCTTAACTTTGGTTGTTAATTGATATATTTGGCAGCTTCCCCATTCGGGGCACATATATTGAGGATTGTGAAGTCCTCTTGTTGGATAGATCCATTAAGTATGATATAGTGTCCCTCTTCATCTCTCACTACAGTCTTTGGGGTAAGTTTTAGTTTATCTGATATAAGGATGGCTACCCCTGCTTTCTTTTGAGGACCATTCGAATGGTAAATGGTTCTCCAACCTTTTATTTTCAGGCTGTAGGTGTCCCTTCTGTCTAAAATGAGTCTCTTGTAGACAGCAAATAGGTGGGTCCTTCTTTTTTATCCAGTCTGACGCCCTGCACCGTTTGATGGGTCATTAAGCTCATTCACGTTTAGAGTTACTATTGAAAGATATGAGTTTAGTGTCATCATGATATCTATTCAGTCCCTGTGGATTGTTCCTTTGGACTTCTTCTTAAAGGGGAATTTTGAGAGTCCCCCTTAAAATTTTGTGTAGAACTGGTTTGGAGGTCACATATTCTTTTCAGTTCCTGCCTGTCTTGGAAGCTCTTTATCTCTCCTTCCATTCTGAATGAGAGAGAGACTTGCTGGATAAAGTATTTTTGGTTACATCTTCTATTCATTTAGGACCCTGAATATATCCTGCCAGCCCTTTCTGGCCTGCTAGGTCTCTGTGGAGAAGTCTGGTGTTACCCTAATACTTCTCCCCATAAAATTCAGGGATTTCTTGTCTCTTGCTGCTTTAAGGATCTTCTCTTTATCTTTGGAATTTGCAAGCTTCACTATTCAATGTTGAGGTGTTGAACGGTTTTTATTGATTTTAGGGGGGGGAATCTCTCTATCTCCTGGATCTGAATGCCTGTTTCCCTTCCCAGATTAGGAAAGTTTTCAGCTATGACTTGTTCAAATACATTTTCTGGACCTCTGTCCCTTTTGGCACCCTCGGCAACCCCAGTTTAACATAGGTTTTTCTTCCTCAGGCTGTCATTTATTTCCCTTAATCTATCCTCATGATCTTTTAATTGTTTGTCTCTTTCTTCCTCAGTTTCCCTCTTTGCCATCAACTTGTCTTCTATGTTACTCACTCGTTCTTCCACCTCATTAACCCTCTTCGTTAGGACTTCTAGTTTGGATTGTATCTCATTCAATTGGTTTTTAATTTCTGCCTGATTAGATCTAAATTCTGCAGTCATGAAGTCTCTTGAGTCCTTTATGCTTTTTTCTAGAGCCACCAGTAGCTTTATAATAGTGCTTCTGAATTGGCTTTCTGACATTGAATTGTAATCCAAATTTTGTAACCCTGTGGTAGAGAGGACTGTTTCTGATTCTTTCTTCTGAGGTTAGGTTTTCCTTCTAGTCATTTTGCTCAGTGCAGAGTGGCTGAAAACAAGTTGTATTGGGAAAAGGAGAAAAAGATAGGAGAGAAGGAAGGAAAAACAAAGAAAAAGAAAAAAGAAAAAAGGAAGAAAAAAAGAGAAGAAAAAGAGAAAGAAAAAGAAAGAAAGAAAAAAAGGGGTGGGGAAGCAAACAGAAATCAAAAAGCAAAAAAAAAAAAAAAAAAAAAAAAAAAAAAAAAAAAACCACTCGGGAGTATCCTCTGATTCTGTATACTGTAAGTCCCTTCACTTCCCCTGGAACTTTCCAGTGCTGCTTCATCAATAATTTGTTTTTCCCCTGTCTATCTAGCTAGTCGTCTGGGGGAGGGGCCTGTTGTGCTGATTTTCAGGTGTTAGCACTTGGGGGAGCTGCTCTGCCCCCTGCCTGGTGCAGGGCTCAGTGGGGGATGTTTATCCCGTGAGGCCCCAGGAGGAACAACCTCAGTGGCGGGGCCAGCTCTGGAGCCCTGGAGTCAGCTCCCGCAGTAGCTCCGGAGCTCTCTGTCTGCAGGGCCTGGAGGCTCCGGGGCGGGCCGCTGATCTGCTCAGCTGGGGGCAGGAGCATCCTTGCTGTCCTGAGCCCGCCCGGCCTCTGCCTGTCCCGGGGGAGGCCGGATCCTGGGCTGTGTCCCGGCGCCCTGTGCTCCGGGGCCTGTGCTGTTGGATTCGCGCTCCCGCCCCGCAGCCCCCTCCGCGGAGCCGCCCCCGAGCCCCCAGAGCTGCTCCGGGTCCCCCGTGCGCGCTGCAGCCCTTAGGGAGCTCGGCGCACTCTCCCGGGGCGCAGGTGTCTGTTAGTGTCCTCGGGAGCCCGAGGGCATCCCCGCCCTCCTGGGTCCTGCTCTAACTCCCTGCGAGCCCCTTTCCGCCCGGGAAGGTCGGTGCAGCTCCTGCTCCTCCGGGACGGGGCTCTCCTGTCCTGGGGACACTAGCCCTGGTCTCAGCCCGGCTCCTCTCAGGGCCCCTCCCCCTTGGAGGCCTTTTGTTTCTTTATTTCTCCCCCCCCCCTGGCCTTTTTAGAGGCGCAAACTCTTCTCACTGTAGCATTCCAGCTGTTGTCTCTAAATCTCAGGCTGAATTTGTAGATTTTCAGAATGATTTGAAGGTTATGTAGTAATTTGTTGGGGACAGGTGACTTGTGGACCCTACTCTTCTGCCATCTTGCCCTTATGTACCTCCTTTTTAGTACAGCCTTTTTAATTTAATTTAATTTAATTTAATTTAATTTAATTTATTATTTTATTTTATTTTGTTATTTTATATTTTTGCCTTTTGTGAAATCTTTTGCTTCAGCTGACCACACCAGTATTTGCTGTTCCTATACTTCTTCCTTTGGTTTTATTAACTAGATTGTTTTAACCAATATTCTAAAAAGCAATTTCCCGATGCATATCTGTCATAGACTCTACATAGAAGTTCACACTGTTTTATATAAATGAGTCTCCAAAAGAACTGTGACTCAACATGTTCAAATCATACTCAAAATTTGCAAGCTTGAAGCACCTCATTGGCTCAGTCAGCAGAACTAGTAGCTCTTAATCTTGGAGTCATGTTGGGCATAGAGCTTACTTAAAAAATGCACCCCCTGAAATTTTGCAACCTGCACAGAGATACCTGACCCCAACTGTATCACTTGTGTTTCTTTCATCTAGCAGTTTCACATCTGTAATTATTTTGCTTATTTATATTGCATATCTATGTGTGTGAGTGTGTATGTGTGTGTCCAATATTATCCAATTGCAAGGACCTTAGCAGTTATATTTGCTGCTGTAACTCTTATTAAACCCAAGTTTGGCTACTTGTCACTCAAGAGATTGAAAATAATATGAACTTTTTCCCCGAGCCAGCCACCACTGGGAAAGGTAGACTCTTGTCCCAAAGCCACATTTGTAGTTTCTGTCTAGGCCAGAGGGTTTTAAAGGGATGGGTGTTGTCAATCAGTGAGGGGGTACACTTGTCTCTACTATTTCCTGATTATGAGTAGATTTAGCAATGGCTATTTAGGTTTCAGTGGTTGAGTGTGATCCAAGAGGTCTAATTCATGTTCTGTGGCACACAGAGGCTTTCTTTTCTCCTTTGCAAAAGGAGTGTAAGATTTATAGAAACACAAGAAAGGTTAGAAAATCAATCATATAAACTTAAGAATGAGTTAGGGATAAACAGGGCTAGGCAGGGCTAGGTAAAGGGCCATGGAAGCAGGCTCACAGAAATCCCTAAAATGCTGAGATATAAGGAAACCAGAGATAGTGGAGCAAGCCAGACCACCTTGGCCTAGGTGTGGGCAGGGAGGGTGTCTTTCTATGATGGTCATCTGTAACCAACATAGAATAACTAGACCCCAAAGAAGAAGTGAGCCATTGAAGATGTTACCACCAGTCCTAACTCAAACCAAGACAGCACAAGAATCTCAAGGCTATGAGCTTCCCAGTCAATTCTCAATAAAAGGCTGCCAATACAAGAGCTCAGTGGCAACCCTGTTGGCAGCCCTCTCACTCTTGAGAGCTTTCTCTATATCTTTACTTAATAAACTTCTGTCTCTTTACTCTCTCTCTCCTGTGTCCACAAGATTCATTTTTTGACTCCGTGAGGCAAGAACCGAGCTCTCCTGTATCAAGAATACCTTTTAAAGATCACCATACTAGTTTATAACGATCAAAGTGGCTTCATAACTCTAGTCTCTGAAAGAATAGAAAAGCACATTTTAGGTGTTTACATCTTTCTTCAATTAATGAGTGCATCAGTAGATGGAAGATATAGTTGTGGTTCCCCTTGGCAATAATTACAATGAAAACAAATATTGTTGACTGGTATGATAGGTGAGAACAAATCCAGTGATTATGAAATCTCCTTTGGCAGGATGGTGTGGAGCAAAACACAACTAAGTAGGATTTCCTGGTACATGCCTCAATTTACTTCTTCAGATGCCTGTGTCTTTTGTGAAAATGTGATCTTTGACATTGATCACAATAGAAGAGCCAAGGTTAGAAACATCAGTGCCAAAAAGAAGGTTACAGTTGTAATGATTCAAGAGAGATTTTTTTTCTTAAGAGATTTTTTTTATAGATCTTGGAAACTAGCCCTTTATCTGATACGTCATTTGCAAATATCTTCTCCCATTCTGTAGGTTGTCTTTGAGTTTTGTTGACTGTATCTTTTGCTGTTCAAAAGCTTCTTATCTTGATGAAGTCCCAATAGTTCATTTTTTCTTTTGTTTCTCTTGCCTTCATGGATGAATCTTGCAAGAAGTTACTGTGGCTGAGTTCAAAAAGGGTGTTGCCTGTGTTTTCCTCTAGGATTTTGATGGAATCTTGTCTCACATTAAGATCTTTCATCCAAAAAAAAATCTTTCATCCATTTTGAGTTTATCTTTGTGTACGGTGCAAGAGAGTGGTCTAGTTTCATTCTTCTGCATGTGGATGTCCAATTTTCGCAGCACCATTTATTGAAGAGACTGATTTTCTTCCAGCAGTATTTGGAATAAACAATTGGGAAGGGTGGATGGAATTGAGAAGGAGGACCTTACAATAATCAGATGTTTGGAATGTGGAATTACAAACAACTTTATTTTTTGAAACTGGACAAATAGGTGTGACAAAGGTAGAATTTAAAGAACCCATGTGGAAAAAAAAATAAAGAACCCATGTGGGGAAGCCTGGGTGCCTCAGCAGTTGAGCATCTGCCGTTGGCTCAGGTCCTGATCTGGGGTCCTAGGATCGACTCCCACATCAGACTTTCTGCAGGGAGTCTGCTTCTCTGTCTGCCCGTGTCTCTGCCTCTCTCTGTGTGTCTCTCATAAAGAATAAATAAAATCTTTTAAAAAAAGAGCCCATGTGGAGTGGAAAATTTGATATCAGCATATATGGACTCCATTGATTCATAAGTTTTATGGTTATTGAGTATAAAATATGTAATAAATAAGCCAAAGAGTATGGCATATTTCTTATTTGAGGGAATGCTAAAATCCCCAAAATAATCATAGGAAGCAATATGAATGACTTTATTTCCACTATTGTCACCCAATGGGGGTAGATTATATATACATTACTTGTAGTATACTTCCCAAGCAACTATTCTATCTTAAAAGCACACACACACACACAACACATGCAGGTATGCAAAAATGCAGATATAACACATATGTCTGTATATATATTGTCAAGGACTAAGAATTACTGCTCCCTTTAAGGTCCTTTTAGCTTAAAAATCAAATTGACATGAGTCAGATTAACAGTAGAAAATCAAGTTAATAGTGGATATAAGGGAAATCCACACAGATACAGAAATTCCAAAGGCAGTGAGGCAATATGAAGCCTAAGAGCTAAGGAGAAGGATAGGGTCTGAGAATATAAAGGAGAGGAGATGCTTGGAAATCAAATGTTTCACTATTATGTAGATACGTGTTTAAGTAAAGAAGAATCTCTCTTAATAGCTCTCTTCCTAATACAGGCAGGTAGTTGAGGTGAGAGATAAAAAACTTTTCCAGAATCTACTGGGTTTTGATTAATGTTTATGCCAGACTGGCCTATTTGGGGTAGTCCGCCCTTTGCCCATATTGTATTATGTGTATGTATTTTACCTACATGTGTGTACTATGAAAAAAAAAGCCATAAGACATGGATTAGATAGCTATGTAAGTATGTACACTTTTTTAGATAGAAAATGTTTTTTTAATAATAAATTAATTTTTTACTCGTGTTCAATTTGCCAACTTACAGAATAACACCCAGCGCTCATCCCGTCAAGTGCCCCCCTCAGTGCCCGTCACCCATTCACCCCGCCGCCCTCCTCCCCCCACCACCACCCCCAGTTCGTTTCCCAGAGTTAGGAGTCTTTATGTTCCCTCTCCCTTTCTGATATTTCCCACACATTTGTTCTCCCTTCCCTTATATTCCCTTTCACTATTATTTATATTCCCCAAATAAATGAGAACATATAATGTTTGTCCTTCTCCGACTGACTTACTTCATTCATCATAATACCCTCCAGTTCCATCCATGTTGAAGCAAATGGTGGGTATTTGTCATTTCTAATGGCTGAGTAATATTCCATTGTATACATAAACCACATCTTCTTTATCCATTCATCTTTCGATGGACACCGAGGCTTCTTCCACAGTTTGGCTATTGTGGACATTGCTGCTAGAAACATTGGGGTGCAGGTGTCCCAGCCTTTCATTGCATCTGTATCTTTGGGGTAAATCCCCAACAATGCAATTGCTGGGTCGTAGGGCAGGTCTATTTTTAACTCTTTGAGGAACCTTCACACAGTTTTCCAGAGTGGCTGCACCAGTTCACATTCCCACCAACAGTGTAAGAGGGTTACCCTTTCTCCGATTCCTCTCCAACATTTGTGGTTTCCTGCCTTGCTAATTTTTCCCATTCTCACTGGTGTGAGGTGGTATCTCCTTGTGGTTTTGATTTGTATTTCCCTGATGGCAAGTGATGCAGAGCATTTTCTCATGTGCTGGCCATGGGTATGTCTTCCTCTGTGAGATTTCTGTTCATGTCTTTTGCCCATTTCATGATTGGATTGTCTGTTTCTGTGGTGTTGAGTTTAATAAGTTCTTTATAGATCTTGGAAACTAGCCCTTTATCTGATAGGTCATTTGCAAATATCTTCTCCCATTCTGTAAGTTGTCTTTTAGTTTTGTTGACTGTATCCTTTGCTGTGCAAAAGCTTCTTATCTTGATGAAGTCCCAATAGGTCATTTTTGCTTTTGTTTCTTTTGCCTTCGTGGATGTATCTTGCAAGAAGTTACTGTGGCCGAGTTCAAAAAGGATGTTGCCTGTGTTCTTCTCTAGGATTTTGATGGAATCTTGTCTCATATTTAGATCTGTCATCCATTTTGAGTTTATCTTTGTGTATGGTGAAAGAGAGTGGTCTAGTTTCATTCTTCTCCATGTAGATGTCCTATTTTCCCAGCACCATTTATTGAAGAGACTGTCTTTCTTCCAATCGATAGTCTTTCCACCTTTATCAAATATTAGTTGACCATAAAGTTCAGGGTCCACTTCTGGGTTCTGTATTCTGTTCCATTCATCTATGTGTCTGTTTTTTTGCCAGTACCACACTGTCTTGATGACCACAGCTTTGTAGTACAACCTGAAATCTGGCATTGTGATGCCCCCAGATATGGTTTTCATTTTAAATTTCCCCTGGCTATTCGGGGTCTTTTCTGATTCCACAGAAATCTTAAAATAATTTGTTCTAACTCTCTGAAGAAAGTCCATGGTATTTTGATAGAGATTGCATTAAACGTGTAAATTGTCCTGGGTAACATAGACATTTTCACAATATTAATTCTGCCAATCCATGAGCATGGAATATTTTTCCATCTCTTTGTGTCCTAGCCTCAGCAATCACACAACAAGAAGACATTAGAGGCATTCAAATTGGCAAAGAAGAAGTCAAACTCTCCCTCTTCACCGATGACATTATACTCTACATAGAAAACCCAAAAGCCTCCACCCCAAGATTGCTAGAACTCATACAGCAATTTAGTAGCGTGGCAGGATACAAAATCAATGCCCAGAAATCAGTGGCATTTCTAGACACTAACAATGAGACTGAAGAAAGAGAAATTAAGGAATCAATCCCATTTACAATTGCACCCAAAAGCATAAGATACCTAGGAATAAACCTAACCAAAGCAGTAAAGCATCTGTACCCTAAAAACTATAGAACACTTCTGAAAGAAATTGAGGCAGACCTAAAGGGTTTTGACACTACTTAAATGCTTAAGGATTTTCATTCTTTAAAAATTAATGTAACAGTAGAAACTCAGACAAAACTTGACGTAAATCTCTGGTTCATTTCTTCTTGAGCAAAGAATGATTTATTGTAAAGCATCAAGTGCCACATAGGTAAAATGAAAACAGTGAAAATCATGCTGATCTTTGACAAATGCAGAGAAGATTAGAGGTTTAAGAGCACCTGACTCACAGCATTAACTTGATAAACAGGTTTTTCTCAGTAATGAAAAAAAAACATATCTGAAAATTTAATGATCCATTAAGACTAAAATGTCCGTTATGTCATTTATATACTTCTTGGTTTATCTACAATTTAAACCAGACTTTGGGATAATGCTAAAGATTGGGGACAAAAGGTAGGAAAACAAAGAACATGACTTGATGAAAGGCTTTGGATGAGAATTTGAAAAAAAAGTGCAATGTGTTAAAATAGCCCATGTTTGATGGCTGTCAGATAAATTATCAGTCCATGATCATTCTGACTGAAGGACCCAAAAATTTGTTAACAAATTAAAAACAAACAAAAACCAAGGCAAAATTCTGAGTAAGGAAAGTAGTTTCCTCTTTGGCACTCTTGTGTAAGTTGTGAAAAATCTTTGTAACTACTCATCACAGTGATCTTCAGATCTGGATTATAGATCATTTGGTGGGTTTTGAATGCTATGTGTTGTACAGTTCACTCATTAAAATATTATTGGAACTGAAACAGTTATAGATGTCTAAGAAAAGCTATATAAGTTTGAAAGGACAAGTTAAGAGCAGGTCTGATCCAACAGGTCCAGATGCCATCACTGGCTGCTGAGCAGGTGACAACCAGATGGAGATATCTATCTCTCAACACTTCCCCACCTCTCTTTTACCCAGCAGGAGCCTCTGCAGAGCCACCTTCACTTCCTTGTTTCTGAGGGTGTAGATCAGGGGGTTCAGAAGTGGTGTGACAATGTTGTAGAAGAGAGTGAGGAACTTTCCCTGGTCCTGGGAAGAGCTGTTTCCTGGTTGCATGTACATGTAGATGATGTTTCCATAGAAAAGAGAGACCACTGTGAGATGGGAGCCACAGGTGTTGAAGGCCTTCTGTCTTCCTGATACTGACTGAATGTGTAACACAGCTCTCATAATATAGCTGTAAGACACCAGAATGAACACCAGGGGGGAAAGCACAATGCCCACTGCCAGGACAAAGATAGTGCCCTCGATGGCAGCTGTATTGACACAAGCCATCCGGATCAGGGCAGGCACTTCACACAGGAAGTGGTCCACACTGCGATGCCCACAGCGGGGTAAGTGCAGAGTGACTGGGGACATGGCCAAGGAGTTGGCCACCCCACAGCTCCAGGCCACTGACACCAAGCCCACGCAGAGGCGCGGATTCATGATCACCATGTAGTGGAGGGGTTTGCAGACTGCAACAAACCGGTCATATGCCATGACAGCCAGGAGTAGGCACTCCACACCACCCAAACCCAGAAATAGGAAGAGCTGAATGGCACAGCCTGTGTAGCTGATGGTCTTGTCATGTCCATTCAGGTTATACAACAACTGAGGGATGGAGCTGGTGGTGAAACCGAGGTCCAGGAACGATAGGTGAGTGAGAAAGAAGTACATGGGAGTGTGGAGGTGGGGGTCCAGCCGGGACACCAAGATGATGGTGGTGTTGCCCACAAGGGTCAGGAGATATGCAATGAGAATGACCACAAACAGGATCCTCTCCAGGTAGGGGCGATCAGAAAAC
Source organism: Canis lupus familiaris (assembly GCF_011100685.1). NCBI lineage: Eukaryota > Metazoa > Chordata > Mammalia > Carnivora > Canidae > Canis > Canis lupus. Next base: position 1,253,908 of record NC_049235.1, read on the forward strand.
CCCAGAAGGATGAAATTTCCCTGAGTGCTCTCATTGGTCCCACCCATCTCTACTGTACCTGAAGAGAAATATTGATACTAATAATAGTAGCACCTGTGATAAGAGAACACTTACAATGACTCAAACATTCTTTCATGCTTTTTTTTACATTTATTTAGTCATTTAACCTCCAACAACAGTGATATGGAGCTGGCATTCTTTCTATCCCTGACTTACAGAAGGGGAAACTGAAACATATGTGTTAAGCAAATGATCATATTCCAGAAAGTAGCCGAGCTGATTTTGATCCCAGGAAATTGAACGTAGAATACTCAATCTTTACTGCTGGAACTGATTCTAATTCCAATGACCAGAGAGAAAATGCTGCTATGGTCCAACCTTTGATTCCTATGAAGAGCCAATGTCCTAAGCTCCTGCTCAGTATCTGGGTAGTTCAGTCAGTTAAGTGCCTTCAGTTCAAGTCATCATCTCCAGGTCCTGGTATCCCCCCTGCCCAGTGGAAGTCTGATTCTCCATCATGCTCTTCCCTTCCCCCCATGCTCTCTCTCTTTCTCTCTCTCTCTCTCTCAAATAAATAAAAGCTTTAAAAATAAGAAAGAAGATAGTTTTTTTTTTCCCAAAGCATTATTCAGTGTTTGAGGAAAAAAAATCACATTATCGATTAGATAGTAAAATTTTAATGTGATAATTCACATACATGTGCAGAAACATCTATCAAATTTAAATTTCAGAAATAAGTCACAATAAAAGGAAAGCATGTTTGAGGACAGAAACCACAAATCTTACAGATCAATGCAGAGAAATAGATGTAAAGCATCTTGGGCTACAGCTCCAATATCCCTTAGTCAACAAGACACAATTCTAAGATCTTGGGAAGTTTCTTTACTTTCTTCATAGTTTTCTCACCTAAAATGGTAATAATAAAACTGTCTTATCTATCTTACAGATTTATCTTGAAATTTTTTAATATGGAAGAAAAGTGGTAAATGTAAAAGTCTATATGTGTGTTGCATAAAAGTTATGTGTCATATGAACAGGGAATGGGAAAACAATCCCAGGAGATGAAGCAAGGAAATTCTGAGAAGAAGAAAAAGTCTAGTGAGAGGAAGCTGCCTTTAATGTACATCCAGACATCCTTTGGAAATATAATTAAAACATGATCATTGAAAAGAAATTTGAGTGGGGATACTGTGGATCCCTACTTCACTCCTTTCAGAAAAATAAATTCAAATCACACACAACTGCTATATAAGAAAGAATGATAGTTGGTATTGTTTTTTTTTTCCTGATTATCTGGGATTTAGATAGAGCTCACAAAATAAGTTAAAAGTCCCAAAAGCTATGAAGCACGCAGGGAGCCTGCTTCTCTCTTTGCCTATGTCTCTGCCATTCTCTCTGTGTCTCTCATGAATAAATACATAAAATCTTTAAAAAGGGGGGTGCACCTGGGTGATTCAGTGGTTGAGCATCTACCTTCAGCTCAGGTTGTGATCCTGGGTCCTGGGATGGAATCTTGCATCAGGCTCCCCGCAGGGAGCCTGCTTCTCTGTCTGCATCTCTGCTTCTCTTTCTGTGTCTCTCATGAATAAATAAATTTAAAATCTCAAAAACACATTAAAATCATTCTCATTGATGGTTAAGGATATAAAATATAAATATAAAACTATTTACTTTTTAGGTAGGTAAGCTTTTAAAGATGCGATATATATACAGAGCTTGGAAACTATGGGGAAATAAACCCATCAACGTCTGATAGGAATTAAATGGGAATAATATCTTCGGAAGGATAAAGATAATTAATTAAAAGTACACATTTATCTTGACATTGTACATGTCATACATGAATTATTTTCACAACTTCTATGTGAAGGTAAGAATGACTCATTAGAAAATTTGCAATGATTGAAAGACATAGTTAATGTTTTTATGTCTTATCTTGCCAGCTCTTAACCAAGAGGCTACCTCTTCTCTTTGGAATGACCAGAGTTACTTGTCCTGCACCGGGACTCTCAGAAGGTGTGTTCTTGAGCTCTGCGCTAGCACAGGCTTCTCTCCATGGAAGAAACCAGTCTTTCATGGGGAGTATGGAATAAAGTCATTTTATGAATGGATCTAGGCAAGGGACAAATATTTTCCTCCCAGAAATTCAAGCTTTGGAAAGAATCCAATCAGTTTTATTTTCTCTATATAAAGATCTTTCTCAGCACTCTAGTTCAGCATTAACAATCTCCCAACATAGAGTTGCACTTCATAAGTACACTTTACAGCCATTCTGAATATCTTCATACTTAACCAAATTGTGCACCTGTTCCTGCACATAGCAAATTTTACCATACATTGTGTGAATTTGTCACTACTCTCCTGGTGAGAGAAGATATTGGGCAATATCCACTATTTTATCATTCATACAAGGACACAAAGTAGGAGGGTTAGTGTTAGGGTTACAGTTAGGGTTAGGGTTAGGATTAGGTTTAGAGTTAGGGTTAAGGTTAGAGTAGTAGCTCAAAGAGTAAACATTTAATTGCATACTGTTTCATTTCAAGTTTGTCCTACCTTGGGGAAGCATTTCCTCTTCATTGCTCAAAGCTAGAGACACTGAAAATATCAAGTGCTAAACTAGAAAGACCTGACCTCTCCCCACACACATAGGTGGTGACTCATGTAAAGGTCAGGAAATTAATCCAATGACTGATGGTTTGGTTTTGTTTTTTAGACATGATTTTGTATGTAATTTGAGATAGAAGAGCAGCCTGTGTATAAACGAAATTATTACCTTGTAAAGCAGTTGTTTGGGAGTGTGAGCTGACAGTGTACCAAGAGGTATAAAACCTTTCTCCTTGTAGGTGCTGGTCAAACACTGGGAATACCATTGCATCCAAGTGCACTATTCTACTGCAAAAATGCCCACACTCAACCCACAAGTCAAAAAAAAATGTACTATTTTTCAGTTCCTGGAGGGCAGATGGTCATATAATCATTTATTTTCCAAGTATTTTTAACCTTAAAGATTTAGGAGTCTTAAACTCAAAAGTGGGGCCACAATAGCAGATGATAGGTGTGATGCATTTGCTTATGTATAGCTTTTTTCTGGGTGTTTGTGTCATAATCCATAAACTTTCCAACAACAAAGAGGATATTCTCATTTTTTTTCTGTTCCTTTGATTCATTTCATATGGCTTTTTTAAAGCAAACCAAAAGAGAAGTACAGATTTATGAGCTGAGGTCCTAAATCCAGAAATCTACTCACCATTTTTTTACTTATATGTACCAGGTACCTAAAAGTCAGAAGACAGAAGGTGCAGATCTAGGTGGAAGACCTTCATAGGATTGTGCAATGTCTTCTCCCCAAGCTTCACACAGGTGCTCTAGCCAAATGCAGTTCCAGATATTGGAGGAAAGAAGGCATCTCTCCTGTACTTCACCCATGCTTCTATAAATGCAATAGATCATAATATTTGTACAGATGGCAATGACAATATGTTGCAGCTCTCCTGAGGAAAGACTGGGTAGGGATTATAATGGTGGTCTTGAGTCATCAACAGCCCCAAGCTCTGGGGAACCTTCTAAACCCACAGGAGTCATTAGCACATATACTGAGGTGTGCTGTAGACATGTATCACATCAAACTATTCAATCTCCCATAGGGTCCAGACAAAAAATGAAGACCAAAAGAATTTGTCGCCAAATATAAAGAAGATTTATTCCTTCATGTAAGTAAAACTGGGGACCCAATCTATTGTTGTTCTATAAACATAAATACTGATGGGTCATTTGCTCACCTGTTACTGAGAATTATTTTGTCTAAAAAACAAATGAGGCATAATCAGTCCCATACAACCTGGATCATGCTTTATCTGTTCCTTTTTCTTTTGGTTTTTTTCCTCAGATCCATGGAAGATAAGGCAAAAGTATTTTGACTTTTTTAAAATAAAAATTTAATGTATGATAAAAAGCCATTGTCTTTAATAGTGAAAAAAATGTCAAAGGTACAATGATTAATAGATATTTTATTGTTAATTTAAGGAGCTAATTGGGTGAACTATTTTGTTTCATTTATTTATTTTTGGATCTGAAAGGAAGACAGTATACACTGATTTATACTTTATAGTTTTAAAACTATGGGAAAATTAAGCAGATGTAATGAACCCCTAATTTTGTTAGATTGTGTACATATGACATGTTTTTAATGATTTTATAGAAATAAATTTGCCATCATGAGGGTGGATTTTTTAAAATAATGAAAAAGCAAATAAATAAATTGAAATAGAGTCCCTGCAATCAGCCAAGCATTATTAGAGAAAAATCAGACTAGTTTGAGCCAATTAGCTAGGGAATTTATCAAAGGTATTATTTGGGTACTTTTGTGTACATAGAGTAACAGAATCAGGGGATAAAGACATTATTCCATATACACCAATATGTATAACTTGTAGGTTTGTAGAATGTGTATTCTGTATGTATTCAGATAATCTTCATTGTTGCCCCTTCCCTTTATTGCAGGGGAGCAAATCCACAGGGGGCCCCAGTAACACCTAGCAAACCTGCATGGAGGAGTCCATGCTTGAAGAGCAGACAGGTTTAATAAATCCCAGTGTTCCCAATTTCTCTGCCCTTTGGGACACTAAGAGTTGAAATTGACCCTCTAAATTTGCTAAGTCCTTTCTCTTTGCTAAGGCAGCTATTTTACTTCCTATTCCCAACCAGTCCTGCATATCACTCTCCTCCTTCATTCAAGGCCTGCTTAACATGTTAGAATCATTAGCTTAGTTGGTTAGCTTAGTTGGTTAATTCACTTGAAAAAAACAGTCACCTGATCGAGGGTAGGGTAGAAGAATGACCAAATCAGTAATTTGAATAAGCTATCCAGTCTTCTGTTAATCTGTAAACATAGCTCTGAAGAGTTATAGCTTCAAAAAAACTAAAATCTAATGTTGGTGGTTTACTTTGTAATCCTTCTTTGTGATTGAAGTTATTCTTTATAATGATTGGGACAAATCAAAACCACAATGAGATACCGCCTCACACCAGCGAGAATGGGGAAAATTAACAAGACAAGAAACCACAAATGTTGGAGAGGATGTGGAGAAAGGGAACCCTCTTACACTGTTGGTGAGAATGTGAACTGGTGCAGCCACTCTGGAAAACTGTGTGGAGGTTCCTCAAAGAGTTAAAAATAGATCTGCCCTATGACCCAGCAATTGCACTGCTGGCGATTTACCCCAAAGATACAGATGCAGTGAAATGCCGGGACACCTGCACCCTGATGTTTATAGCAGCAATGGCCACAATAGCCAAACTGTGGAAGGAGCCTCGGTGTCCATCGAAAGATGAATGGATAAAGAAGATGTGGTCTATGTATACAATGGAATATTCCTCAGCCATTAGAAACGACAAATACCCACCATTTGCTTCGACGTGGATGGAACTGGAGGGTGTTATGCTGAGTGAAATAAGTCAATCAGAGAAGGACAAACATTATATGGTCTCATTCACTTGGGGAATATAAAAAATAGTGAAAGGGAATAAAGGGGAAAGGAGAAAAAATGAGTGGGAAATATCAGAAGGGGAGACAGAACATGAGAGACTCCTAACTCTGGGAAATGAACGAGGGGTGGTGGAAGGGGAGGTGGGTGAGGGGTGGGGGTGACTGGGTGACGGGCACTGAGGTGGGCAGTTGACGGGATGAGCACTGGGTGTTATTCTATATGTTGGCAAATTGAACACAAATAAAAAAATAAATTTATTTTAAAAGTCCAATGTATAATAACAGAGAGATGCACAGTGATAGGGAAGTAATGGGGAAGAGAAGAGATCCAAGACGTCCTATAGGTGTAGGGATGTCTCTCCTGTGCAGCTGGAGATAAAGTTGAAAGAAACATTTTTTTTTCAAAAAAAAAAGGTTTTAGTCCATATAATTTTATAGAATGGTTTCCCCACATTCTTGGGTTATGAGAAGTGTCATAGAGAGTGCATACGATGTAACTTAATGCATGATTCAAAAATATTGTTTCATTGTCATTAAAGCTACAGGGTGTTCAGTGGGACAATTGCCTGGCCATGGTAAGTCATCATGTGCCTAGAATCCATTATCTTTACAAATTAATCCTTCTATTCAAATTTTCTCTATACCTAAAAATTGATTTTACTCATTTAGCACTTGACACTAAACTTTATTGGTCAGTGGTTGTGTAGTTATAAATAATAGTAATAATAATGATAATAATAATAATAAATTATATTTTGCAAAAAACACTTTGAGATCCACCATTGAATTCTGTCCTCTGAAAGTCAATCATTTATTTATTCAACAAATATGCATTGAGTGATAACCATGTACAAACAAGTATTTAAGGTGCTTGAGATATGTGAAAAATATTGTTATCAATAAACAAATATCCCTCCCTTCAGAGTGCCTGCATTCTACCATGAAAAGGCAAAACAAACCAACAAAAATAAACTCAATAAATAAGAAAACAACATAGTGAATACATTTAGAAATTGTTAAGTACAATAGTGGTAAAAAAGAGCTGTCTCCTTTGGACCTGGTAAAAGAGACTGGGGAGAGTAGGATCTGGGTGGACACCAAAGTGGTTCAGACTGTATAGTTCTGACCAAGAAGCTGGGTTTGATAAGGTTTAATGGGGAAAAAAAGAGGGGATGAGTAAGGGAGACATGCCGGTAAAGAGAATTTCAGGTAGAGGGCACAGCTGGCAGAAGGGTCCCTTGATGGGAAATGCCTGGTCTGGTATAAACCTGGCCTAGATGCCAGGGTAGGGGGAGGAGGATAAAACCAGAAGCATGTGGAGGGAGAGAGAATCAGAATCAGATAATTAACTGGTGCTCAGATACTCCAGTGTTTATACGTTCACTGTAAATATTACCACTTTAACTCTTAAGTTCAAAGGAGAGTCATTGAACTCAACTTATTGTTTTGGGACCTGAAGGATCAGACCAGCTGCTGCATTCATAATGGACATGGGAGGGGCTGGAGTATAGCCCAGATTAATGTTAGGAAACTAGTGTAGTAATCCAATGGAAGAGGATGGAAGTTCAGACCACAGTTGTAGCAGCAGAGTTAAATTATCTATGTATTCTGGGGGTAAAGCCGGGGTTTACTGATAGACTGGATGAGGACTAAAGAAATCAAGACAGGAGTCAACCAGATTCTTGGCCTGAGCAATTAGAAGGATGGAGTTCCTTTCCACTGAGATGAAGAAGCCTCTGTGTGTGTGTGTGTGCATGTGTGTGTGTTTTTCAGGAGAAAGAACAGAGAAGAAAATAAGGGGAAGTTCGGGGAATAGGAAAGATCTTTAAAGAGAATTTAAAGAAGAGAGACTCCTAACTCTAGAAAACAAACAAGGGGTGGTGAAAGGGAGGTGGGCGGGGGGTGGGGGTGACTGGGTGACGGGCACTGAGGAGGGCACGTGATGGGATGAGCACTGGGCGTTAAGTTATGTGTTGGAAAATTGAACTCCAATAAAAAAAATTAAAAATACTAAAAAAAAAACAATTAAAGAAGTTAGCTGTTAATGAACCAGAGTTCCAGAGAGAACAGAAGAAACCTCTCAGGAATTGGAAAGGAAAGGAGAAAAGGTTATACTAGCAGATGCACAAAACTTCTTGAAGCTTGGAAAGCAAGGAATGAACGAAGAATTAACTTGGTTGAATGATTGACATAAATCATGATAAGATGTAAAGTGAGATAACAAGATGGGAGGGGGACAGTGGAAACCAGGATGTAAACTTTCTCAAGGGACTAGTTATTCTCTGTTCATGCCTTGAAGAGGGTGGAAGGCCTGAGACTGCCATGGTGTCCCTCTGCCTGTTAAGCCCCTGGGGAGGTGTGATCTCCTGATGTCCACAGGGAAAAGTCCCTAGGGTTCTGAGTGTATGTTCTCTCTACTGCCTCCTGTCATGGATCCCTGACATTACAGTCACATGAATAAGTGCTTCACTAAATTGGCGGTTCCTGTTTAATTCCTGACAATGGTTAAGCATGAGCAGAAACCCAGGGCATGAGCCTCTTTTCTACTTGGACCATGCATGGAAGAGGACTAGGATATGTGTGGTCTATGAGATATTAACAAGGTACATGTAAGAAAACATTATTATTACCTCCATTTGGAAAGGAGAGATGGAGAAAGGAATTGTTTGCTTATGATCAAATATAAACATATCAAAAAAGTGAAGGTACAGAAATCTTTGTTTAATACAAAAGCTCATCAATAAAGTATGTAGAGCCATCTGGAAATAGTTTATGAGACTGTTCCATTTCTAAAATTATTATACTTCATGATAGTCCTCCAAATGTAAAAATCTGCAAAGAAAAATGTTTAAAAATCTAGAAAGAAAACCAAATCTGACCTTATTAGAAAGTAAGTAAAAAAAAATTAATCAAAGAGATCTTTCTGCAAGATAAAATAGGTTAAAATTCAAGGTAGAGTTAAAGTGGAGCATTAAAGTGTTGGCAGATTATTATCAAAGTAATGTTAACTAAATTTTCCTTTAATCAATAATTGTATGTCATTTTAACATTTGGCAGTTGAGCATTTTAGCTTTTGTTTGGCAATTATTTATTAGACATAGATATAGAGAAATGTAGAAGCAAATTTAGCCTTCAGTGATTTAAGAATTTTTTTAGGAAGGTATGGAGTATACATTAAAAATAAGTCAAATATTATTATCAGTCCATCATCATCATCATCATCATCATAATCACCTTTATATTGTATTTAAGTAGAAACGTTTAATTAAAACCAATCTTGATCTTAAATATTTTCCATAGCATTGTAAGGCTCATATCATGATTTCACTTATAGGAACCATATTAATTTGCTGAGATCTAAAGAGAAAGGCATTATTTGAGGTCTTGCCACTAGTAAATGGCTAAATCAAAGAATTAATTGAATCAGAATTCTGAGAAATTTCCACTCTAAAAAAATATCTCCAAAGATAAAGGAAAAAGTTGCAGTCCCAGAGAGGCCTGGAGTCATAATCAGTTATATTTGAATCAGAGGAATGGATTTCATAATCCTTAGAAATTAGTTGAGTATAAAGAGGATTTAGAAAATAAATGAACAGGGGATCCCTGGGTGGCTCAGCAGTTTGGTGCCTGCTTTCAGCCCAGTGGGTGATCCTGGAGTCCTGGGATGGAGTCCAGGCTCCCTGCCTGGAGCCTGCTTCTCCCTCTGCCTGTGTCTCTCCCTCTCTCCCTCTCTGTGTCTCTCATGAATAAATAAATAAAATATTTTAAAAAATAAATGAATATAGTCATAAGAAAATTGAATGTAAAAAGAAATGGTTCTGAATTTGTTAATCTAGAAAGAAATGGAATCTTATCCATAACAGGAATGAAGAAAAAAAGGAGCAAGAAAGAGAGAAAACTAGAGACAGAGGCAGGCAGAGAGACAGAATGAGAGAGGAGGAGTAACAGAATTACAAATCTGATGCTGGAATTGTATTGGACTGTTCTCCACCAATTCAAGAATTGCCATTTCTGAAAAAAAGTCATTTCTTATTCTTAATAAGACTTGGAATGAAAGGAGATTAAAAGGGATAAGAAGTTACAATGAATGTATAGAAATCTTTAACACAATGTCTGTTGACTTGGAAAAGCCTTATCAAGAAAATGTGGGACTCCATCTGAAAGACTTGAGGAGCCCACTCCATTTCACAAATTATGATCTATGGGGATGTCAGGCCAGCTCAGCCAGAATGCAGTGACTCTTGATCTCAGAGAGTGAGTTCAAGTCCCAGGCAGGATACAGACAGAGGTCACTTTTTTTTTTTTAAGTATGCTCTATAATTCTCCTCCAAATGTAAATATTCCATATTTTCTGTTTTATCCTGATGGAAAAATGTCCATAGCAAGATGGATTAAAGTGCTAATGGGGGCAATTGTTGCTGCTTAGCATGTTCCTATTGTCCAGTCCACCCTGGAAATCTTTGCTAAGTGGAAAATTCTCAGGAAGAGAATTTTAGAAATGATCATGTCTCATATTAGAAGCAGAGTCAAGATGACTGCTGGATGCCCAAATTTCTAACTCTGCTTCTGTCATAGGTGGCAAGGTAAGAGGAATCGTGTCACAGATGAAAAAATAAGGTCGGAGAATACCAGAGAACAGTTGGTTGAATGAGTAGATGTAAGACCCGTTTGTTACATTGTAAAAGGAGATTTCACCTGCTTCATAGTCCAAAAAAATCCCAATGCAGTGAGGCCGTTCCAGGTGGAGGAGAGGCACCGAAGGGGAGGCAAGGACCATGTACTCATTCCCTTTGAGCAGCCACATGGCCCAGACACCGTTCTCAGGAGAGGGTGTGGTCTCTCCCTTCCTTGGCACTGTCTCTTGACAGACACCTAAACCCCATTCTGCTCTTTCTCCCACCATGACTTCCCAGTAATGCCTCCCTGAGGAGAAGTTCTGCAAACCCAGGATACAGGGCCATGTGTCAAATCTTTCAGGGTTGTTGGGGAGATCCCTCCACCGCTCTCCATCCTGCACAGTACGAAGATCGGCCGTCAAGAGGAGGCTAGGATGTGCTGTGACAGGGTCCAGCTTTACATCAACTGTGGGAAGAATTTTGTGGGACATGTGAAAGGTCAGAAAAGACTGGTTAAAACATAATAAGCTGCAATATTATGGATAATAGTCATACTGTTCCTTATTCTTCTCTCTCCAATAACTCCTACGGGAAGCAAAACGAGTAGTTTACCTTGAGGGTTGCTGAGTATATTCTTCATCACTTCCTTGTGTATCCCACTGCTACCTCTGCATAGCTCAGGACTCATGACTGCCCCAATAAAAACATAACCATTGATTATGTGACAAATCGCATGTATTAACTAGAGTCCTTTCACTTACATTCAGAGCAGTGGGGTAATCTTAGGAAGATCTTCTGCATTTATTTTTTTCTCAAAATCCATAGAAAAAATTGTTAATTTGAAATTCACCACTTTCAAGTTATGTCACTGCTGTAGGCAAAATTCTAAGATGAGCCCTATGGCCTCCAGACCCTGGTGCTACTCTCATATTTATGTTTATTATATGGAACATGATGGGGTAGATCTAACTTAATGTAATCACATGAACCCTTAAAATCAGAAACATTTCTCTGGCTATTGGGTTGATGGCAGAACAGGAAGTCAGAGATATTTGAATTTCATATGTCATTGCTGGCATTGAAGATGGAATGAGCCACAAGAGGAGCAAGGCCAGTGACCTCCAACTGACAGCCAGCAAGGAAACAGAGATCTCAGTCCTACAACTGCTAGAACTACCTTATGCCAATAAACTAAATAAGATTGAAAGTGGAGTCTTCCCCAGACTCATCAGAAGAGCCAAGCTTGGCCAACACCTTAATACTGATCTTGTTAAAACCCAAGCAGAGAAATGAGCTGACCCCACAGGAATGTCTGGTCCACAAAACTATGACCTAATAAATGTATGTGGTTTTAAGAAGCAAAAGTGTTGGTAATTTATTACACAAAAGAAAACCTATACTGATATTGTGAAGTCCCAGGGAGATTGATGTGAAGTTTTACTTATACACACAATTAATAAATACAACTATATATAAAATTTCCTCAGAGAACAAGGCAGGGTGTAAAATATTCAAGGTTTTTTCTTTAGTAAAATTTCCTCAATGAACAAGGCAGGGTGTAAAATATTCAAGGTTTTTTCTTTATAAATGTTCAAAAATAATAAATTTCTTTAATATAGTTTTATTTTTAATATCATAACAAATACTACTAAAATGGTACCATTTGTCTCTAAACTACTTCTGGTGATCTTGTGTTGAAACTATAACCTGAGTGGGTCATGTAAGGAATATATCATCACTGCTAATGCATTCAACCATCCTCAAGGTGAATTATCATCCCCACATTACACATGAGGAGACTCAAAGTTGGAGTTTATGTGACTTCCCCAAACTCTAGAGGTCATAAATAACAGATTGAAATGTGGGCTTCCATGGAACTGTGTCAGGCCTACTTAATGTATGCACTCTCTTTACACATCATTTCCATGCCAGCACACACCCTTGCTCGATTTATGAGAAAATAAATCTGTGAAATAGTTGTTAATATGGTCTATCTCCAATTCCTCCTCCACCCCTCTCTCTTATACTCAATTGCTTATCATGATGTAATGAAACTCCCCATGTCTGTCTTTCCAGTGACCTCCCCCTGGTGAGTAGTCATTAGAGTTCACCTTAAATTACTTTTCTATAGCAGTCAATGCTGTTGAGAATCCCTTTGTCCTGGAAAACCTCCTTTCTCTTTCCCAAAGACACTGATGTTTTCCTTCCCTGTGTACTCATCACTCATTCTTGGTCTCCTGTGCTGCTTTCCCCTCTCCTCCATCCAGTGGTTTCAGGACTGGAACCTCTTCTTTCCTTCTTAGCTCACTCTCAGTGTGTTCCTGGGGTGGTTGGATCATTCCTTTAATTAAATTCCGTTCATATGCTTACTGATTCCAAATGCACATCTCTACCTTAGAGAGGTAGACTTTTCTCTTTCTCTGACAACTCATATCTAATCCAACAGCAGATTTTGACAGCTTTACTTTCTAAATATGCCAAGATTCTGTCAACATTCCCCATCTCAGCACTTCCAATAATACTACCATGCTGATCCAATCCACAATCATCTCGGATTGAATGACCGCAAAGGCTCCTAATTGCTTTTCCCACTTAAAGCCTTGCCTCTTTGAATTTATTCTCAATAAAACGTACAGAGTGAGACTCTCAAAACATTAGTCTGATCATGTTATTCCTCCATTCACAACTTTTCATGAATTTCTTGCTTGATGCAAAGGTAAAGCATCCTGGTCACAGTGACCGGCCCGTAACACCCTAAGCTAGTTCGTCTTTTCTTGGCCTCACTGACTCTTCCCTTGCTTACTTCTTCCCAGTCACACAGACGTCTTCATAGCTCCTGGAACACATCTTCTAATTTCTATCTAAGGCCTGGGTACTCATTGTTTCTGATGCCTGGAATGTTTTTCTCCACATCAGATATTTGATGATTTAACCCCAAGGGACCTTCCTTGATTGTCAAATTCAAATGAGATGCCCTAACCTGAGAATGTCTGGCTATCCTTACCTTATTTGTTTCCCCAATATTTTGTATCATCTAGCATTCTATGCATTTTTCATAATTTAAGTAAATATGTACAACATGAAGCTATGGATTTGTAGGATTTGGGGTTCTTGTTCAATAATATATTTTAATACTTAGAAAGGTGTCTGACACAAAATACAGGATTTTTCTTGAATTGATTCATTAATTATTTAATTCATTAAAAATGGAAATATGAGGACACTTATTACAGGAGTGCAATAAATTACAGAGGTCATATAGTTACTACATGTTTAATCTGCCCATCATTGAACAGGGCTGCTAAAATGGGTTTTCTCATGAAGGATGGCTGAAGCTTCCTTCCAAGTAATGAAACTAGTATTTAGCCACAGTTTGTCTGCTTTGCTGGGTATAACTTGGATTAAACAGAGAAATACTAATGTTGAATCTATATTGCTTTGAAGAACAACATAATCAGACCTAACAAACTCATTTATGTACCACATTTATTCCTACATGAAAATAAATAACTGAATATATTTGGCTTTATTCACTACCTAATTTAAGCAACTCATCAAATTATAGATAATAAAATAAACTTGATACACAGCAATGCTTTTATATTGATAGTTTTTCTGTTTTCAAAAAAATTTCATTTAGCCCTCCAAACAATATATGTTTTCAGCATTTTGTTTTATCTTAAATATTTATTTATTTATTCATGAGAGACACACAGAAAGAGGCAGAGACACAGGCAGAGGGAGAAGCAAGCTCCCTGCAGGGAGCCCAGCGTGGGACTCGATCCTGGGTCCCAGGATCATGCCCTAAGCCAAAGGCAGATGCTCAGCCACTGAGCCACCCAGGCATCCCTGTTTTCAGTATTTTATAAACAGGGAAGTTAATATCCATTGGAACAAATGTTATTCATATCACCGCAAATAAACTCTGAATCATACTTTCAAGCCTAATTTTTCTAACTAAATGTAGCTTAAATGGGTGTTAGTGACTCTGATTCTCTTTATAACTCTACACAAATATCCCAGTTCTGTTTCTTCTGAACACAGCCCTCTCTCCCATCCACTGTTATAACTTGGTATGACCATGTGACTCACTTTAATTAATGACGTCTTCAGGGAGCCAGTGTGCCACATTAGTGTGGATGTCTGTAGGACCAGAGTCTAATCCACCAGAACTTAGCAGTTTCCCAGAGCGACCAGCAACAGAAAGGAGGTGGGGCTCTACCTGGACGGGTCCCAGGAGAAGATGAAGTGAAGCACGTGTCTCCAGAATCCACTAGTAAACCAATGATATGATCTAGAAATAAGCCTTTGATGGGGTGCCTGGTGGCTCAGTGATTAAGTGACCAGCCTTTGGTTTCAGCTCAGGTCTGATGTTCAGTCATCAGATCAAGCCTCACGTCTGACTCCACATCCAGTGAAGAATTTGCTTGGGTTACTCTCTCCCACTATCACAAATAAATAAATAACTCTTTAAAAATTCAAAATAAACTTTGAATTCTATCTGTTACTGCTGCCTGACTTGTCCAGAAACAAGCTGCAATAACAACCAAACCATGTTATAGTTCTCCTTGGTCAAAGAGCAGCCTACCTTGGAACTTTCTCAACATTTCCCTCATCCCAGGGATGCGACACATTGTCTTCAGTTCCATGGGGATGGTCTCTGCTTCCAGCTGCATGACATCCTGACTTCTGAGAAGGGCACAGAACAGAGAATTCTCAGTACAGTGTATCCACTAACTTCCTTGTCCTCCCCCAACCCATTCCCTGAGTCAGAAAGGAAACATACCGGCTCAAGGCTCCTCTCACACCCTGAAAGTAAAAGAGAAATATGAGCAGGTGTGAGTCAGACCTCCAAACCACTTTTGATGGATTGGAAACAAACCATGAACATCTCTTTAGGAATGAATGGAAATAATTAAATATGAAGATAAAACTATAGGAAACATGAATCTCTCTTGACAAAATCCAAAAATTGGCTGTTGAATTTTCTCTTTAATTTAATTAATTTATTTTTTAATAAATTTATTTTTATTGGTGTTCAATTTGCCAACATATAGAATAACACCCAGTGCTCATCCCATCAAGTGCCCACCTCAGTGCCCGTCACCCAATCACCCCCACCCCTCACCCACCTCCCGTTCCACCACCCCTAGTTCGTTTCCCAGAGTTAGGAGTCTTTCATGTTCTGTCTCCCTTTCTGATATTTCCCCACTCATTTTTTCTCCTTTCCCCTTTATTCCCTTTCACTATTTTTATATTCCCCAAATAAATGAGACCATATAATGTTTGTTCTCCCACTGACTTATTTCACTCAGCATAATACCCTCCAGTTCCATCCACGTCGAAGCAAATGGTGGGTATTTGTCGTTTCTAATGGCTGAGTAATATTCCATTGTATACATAGATCACATCTTCTTTATCCATTCATTTTTCAATGGACACCGAGGCTCCTTCCAAAGTTTGGCTATTGTGGACATTGCTGCTATAAACTTTGGGGTGCAGGTGTCCTGGCGTTTCACTGCATCTGTATCTTTGGGGTAAATCCCCAGCAGTGCAATTGCTGGGTCGTAGGGCAGATCTATTTTTAACTCTTTGAGGAACCTCCATACAGTTTTCCAGAGTGGCTGCCCCAGTTCACATTCCCACCAACAGTGCAGGAGGGTTCGTTCCCCTTTCTCCACATCCTCTCCAACATTTGTGGTTTCCTGCTTGTTAACTTTCCCCATTCTCGCTTGTGTGAGGTGGTATCTCGGTTTTGATTTGTATTTCCCTGATGGCAAGTGATGCGGAACATTTCCTCATGTGCATGTTGGCCATGTCTATGTCTTCCTCTGTGAGATTTCTCTTCATGTCTTTTGCCCATTTCATGATTGAATTGTTTCTTTGCTTTTGAGTTTAATAAGTTCTTTATTAGATCTTGGAAACTAGCCCTTTATCTGATACATCATTTGCAAATATCTTCTCCCATTCTGTAGGTTGTCTTTGAGTTTTGTTGACTGTATCCTTTGCTGTGCAAAAGCTTCTTATCTTGATGAAGTCCCAATAGTTCATTTTTTCTTTTGTTTCTCTTGCCTTCGTGGATGTCTCTTTAATTTTAAAATCAGTTTTCCTCTACTACAATTTCAGACTGCACAAAGTTTAGGCTAATTCCAATGATATCAACCAATTTATTTCTGAATTGATACTTTTGACATTTGGATATATTAATAAAGAGTTGTGCTTTTGCAACACACATAGATGGAATTAAGGTAAAAATAGACCTAATATATTTCCAGAATTTATTTGAGGGACAGAGAAAGGTATTGACAAAAAAAAATTACTTCCAATGTCCAAATTTCTCATTCTTTGGACCACCACAACATAGCTATGAACCCATATGGAATAGGTTACCTAACTAGATAAAAAAGGAAGTCATTAATTAATGGCAACATTTTATCTCAAAGAGATTATTTAAATAAATTACCTATTTTACATTTTCCTTTTGCCTCTGAAAATAGTCACATGTCAGATAAATTTTCAGAAGGCATAAAAGCAGGAAAATAATTAGCTTTAGTTTTTATAGGACTGGTAGGCCTTTTTTTTGGCCTTTGTTGGTAAAATGCTGCTTGCTAGTACTGAGGAGGTAAGGGAAATGTGGATATAAGAATGAACATAAATAATTTTAGGATATATTCTCCTTAAGATTTGTAGTATAAGTCATTTTAACACTGATTCTAATGAGCACTAATAAGTGATTGTTTTCGGGGCTGTGTTTTGAAATATGGTAAAATGAGATGATGGAGGTTGTATTTGAAAATACTAAATTTCTGTGTATATTTATTTTCTGAAGTTCAGAAAATCCTGAAAAAATAAAAAGTAAAAATACTTTCTGATGCTTAGTTTGCTCACATAGAAATGAGCCTAATAATAATAATAATAATAAGTGTTGCTTATATACAGAGATGTATTGAAAACAAAATGGATTAAGTGAAATAAAATAAATAAAAATGCTTTGTAAGTTTGTTCATTTCATGAACTTCCAACTGTGTAACCAGTGCCATGTACTCACTGTACTTGTAAACATTACGTAGATAGTCAATATGAAGATTTCCTGGCACGTTCAGTGCCTGGATCTAAGTCAGGTGGGATCTGAGCATCAGCTACTAGATGAGGATGTGGATTATTAGTTGAGAATCTCCTGAATGTGTCATTGGGGATGAGACAGAATGAAGTGTGCCCAGAAGTCTTCTATTGCAGTGTGTTCTATCATGCTAATACACACGCATTAACAATAGCTTTCTCAGTTCCCTTGGGATTTTGATGACCTCACGGAGGATTAAAAACAAATAAGTATTCCCTGTTTCCTGTCTGAAGTATAATACCTAACTTTGAGGAAATGGCAAGAAGTCCATTTAATCCCTCCCCACCATGCCTGGAATGCACATGCAATATGGACAAGGAAATCCATGTTTACCCCAAAATTTAACAGGAACATTTGAAGATGGACAGCTTAAAACATTATTCATATGTTTCATATTTCATATTCATATTCAACTACTGACATGGAAATGGATTACAGAAGACTTCTGGAATTGTCATTATCATCATTGACAGATTGTGAGGATTTTAGGCAACACAGTGTGGACTGTCCATTTTTTTGTTTAACCTTATCATAAGATCAAATTAATTTTACTTTCCAAAAATACTTAATTTTGGTTTCTACTATGAACTGTTTTATACATTTCTCTAGGGTCCCTTCTCATTCTGATGCTAGAACTTAGATTCAAGGTATGTTCCAAACAGATTCTATGGTGTCCTTTTCCTACAATGCATAGAGGCCCAAGTGGTTTGCTGTGTATGGGTGAAAGGTCTGTATCCCCTGTGGTCTCACATCTGCCCATGGCTTTGCCTCAGCGCCCAGGCTCACCTCCAGCAGAGCCAGAGCTGAGCGCTGGCACCTCTCCTCCAGCTCCTGGGCCAGCTCCTTCAGAGCCCTGCCCTGCTGCACCAGCCTGTTCTTGTTCTCCCGCAGTCTCTGCAGGGTGGCTCGCTCCTCCTCCTCCAGCCTCCTCAGCTGCAGCTGCTCCTCTAGGGCCAGGAAGCCACGATACTTCTCAAACTCCAACCTGAAGCGCTGCCTTTGGATTTCCACTTTCTCCTGGAGTGACACAGGGGATCAAATCATCAACAAAGGGGCATCTTCAGGTATAGGGTAGGGAGCTGACAGCAGTGTCTAGAGACACCTCCAAAGAGACCATAATTCTGCCCAATGATTGATTGGCTGCATTTTAACAACAAGCAGAAACCCAGAGCCATGCAATTGGACAAATGGTCTGCTACAGTTTTCAAATTTAGAGTCTGAGAAAGACAGTTGGATTTGAGTTCTCAATGTGCAATGGGCTTGGGGACCAGGCAATTTTACCTGCAAGTTTTGGTACCATATTTAAATTATGAGGGAAGAAGAGTGTGGGGATTAACAAGTCAATCGGAGAAGGACAAACATTATATGTTCTCATTCATTTGGGGAATATAAATAATAGTGAAAGGGAATAGAAGGGAAAGGAGAAGAAATGGGTGGGAAATATCAGAAAGGGAGACAGAACATAAAGACTCCTAACTCTGGGAAACGAACTAGGGTTGGTGGAAGGGGAGGAGGGTGGGGGGTGGGGGTGAATGGGTGACGGGCACTGAGGGGGGCACCTGATGAGATGAGCACTGGGTGTTATGCTATATGTTAGCAAATTGAACTCCAATAAAAAAATAAAGATAAAAGATAAATACCTATTAAACTGCTGAGCAGAGTGACTCACATGGAATAGTTACAGAATGAAGTTAAAATATATTAAAGTAGTCACTAGAATGACAACACTGTAGAAACAAATGAATCTCTATGAAGAGAGATTAGAGAGACCTGGATTTAGATATTAGAATGTGAACATTGTTTAGTAATTGGAAATTGTGAAAACTTAAAGTTAATGTTCTCTGCTCAGTCAAAAAAGAAGTAAATGATCCACAGGCCATTTATGCAGTTAACTTCAGAAAATTAATCCTTATTTCTACCCAAATCTTACATGTACATGTTTTAAATAGACCTGAGGAATATACTTGGACACAGCATCATTATACATACATTTTATTCTTTTAAGACTGAGATGTGGAAGACTAACTTTAAAAAAAGAAGAAGAAGAAAAATGACATGCAACAGAGGATATTCCAGACAGTAGGCAGAGGGGAGTATTTTTAATAAAATGCAGCTGGAAGCTTTAAAAAAAGGGTATAGAAAGCAAATTCAACTCCCATAGTATCTCATTTTGGATTCCCTTTGCTAAACATTGTAAGGTCTTGGTTTGATTAAAGGGCATCAGCTATCATCTTTTTCTAAAACAACAAAACAAAAACAAAAACAAAATTAGTAATGGTTCTAAAATCCCTTAAGACTCCTGCAATTTTCCATCTCAACCTCTTTCTGCCACTTTCTAATGCACTGGGTTCATATAATCCTGACTTTAAAAAAATGTTTTTAATAACAAATTTACTTTTTATTGGTGTTCAATTTGCCAACATACAGAATAACACCCAGTGTCCATCAAGTGCCCCCCTCAGTGCCCGTCACCCATTCACCCCCACCACCCGCCCTCCTCCCCTTCCACCACCCCTAGTTCGTTTCCCAGAGTTAGGAGTCTTTATGTTCTGTCTCCCTTTCTGATATTTCCTACCCATTTCTTCTCCCTTCCCTTATATTCCCTTTCACTACTTTTTATAATCCCCAAATGAATGAGAACATATAATGTTTGTCCTTCTCCGATTGACTTATTTCACTCAGCATAATACCCTCCAGTTCCATCCACGTTGAAGCAAATGGTGGGTATTTGTCATTTCTTTTTTTTAATTGTTTTAATTTTTATTTATTTATGATAGTCACACACACACACAGAGAGAGAGTCAGAGACATAGGCAGAGGGAGAAGCAGGCTCCATGCACCGGGAGCCCGACGTGGGATTCGATCCCAGGTCTCCAGGATCCACCCTGGGCCAAAGGCAGGCGCTAAACTGCTGTGCCACCCAGGGATCCCTATTTGTCATTTCTAATGGCTGAGTAATATTCCATTGTATACATAAACCACAATCCTGACTTTTAAAAAAATTAATCAACTCTAAACTCCATAGTTTGATCTGAAAGATACAATTCATGTAATTTATCCATGATGTTGGACCCTGAGCTGTTGAGGAGTGGTGCTAGTAATCCAGTCATGGAAGAAGAGTGGAGTTACCCCATGAGGGACAGCGTGGTATAAGATGAGGTTTGGTTGTAATCCTGATTTCTACCACATCCTCCTTTTGAGTATTACAATTATATCTATAGACATAGATAGGAGAAGTGTTTTTGTAGAAGTTAGAGTTCATTTTAGTAAACCAGTGTGTATTGCATTTGGTCGACAAGGCTACATTCTCCGTAGTAAAGATCATGCAAAGTTTATATGACTTAGAACAGGGATCTTAGAATCATCTCTATTTAGAATAATTAGTGGAGTGTTTGCAAAATGCAGAAACCAAGGTCTTGTGTATGGAGCTTCTGATTGTGTAAATCTGTGGTCATGTCATGATTGAAAACAATTGACTTAGATTATTAGCCTAAAAAGAACAAAAATTATCAATAAATGATTAACTTTACATATCATATGCATAACTATAGAAAAAGATGAGATTCAACACATAAGAAAAATGTAGCATAAATGGTCTTTATGGAAATATCAGGGTGAGGCTAGAGTATAAGATGCAATTTTCAAGAAAAGAGGAATGAAATAATTAGAAAAGTATAGAAAACAATCAGAGAAGAAGGGTTATTTGGAGAAGGCCAAATAATAGAAATACTCTATAAAATAAATCTCATATATGTCACATATAAGATATGCATATATATAAATATGCATATAATTTCTATATATAGATTCTCAATCTTGACCCTATTGATATTTGACCAGATGATTATTGTGAGTTTTTATGGGCTGTTCTGTGCATTGTAGGGTGTTTGACAGAATGCCTGGCTTTCGCCCATGGAGTCCCAGTAGCAAACTCCCCTCCCTACCCCTCAGATTGTGTCTACAGATATTGCAAATATCCCTTGGAAGGCAAAATCACCACAGACTGAGAACCATTGTGTGTGAGTGTGTGTGTGTGTGTGTTAATAGGTAAGTGAAAAAAATGATGAAGTATAAAAAAAAAGAAGATACATATATGGCTTACTGACAAGAGGCTGAAAGTTCAGATTATCCTCCTATATGTAAAATGATCACTATTAACTGTATTTCATGTTTATCAATCTTGTGAAATATTTATTATATAATTTGTCCAATGAATACACACATACACACACATTTTAAACTAGAAATGATTGTATGAGACTCTTCTCTAGGTACTAGGAATGGAGCAGTGAGTTATATAGTATAATCAAGATCAGTAAGACTACTTATTTATAATTTTGATTGGGGTAATATTAATAGAGATAAAAAGAACACAAATACATGGTATAATCTGAGGGAATGTGATGATCCAGGGTGATGCAGATGTTTCTCGAGAGCAACTATGTATATGGAACAAAAGTGTGGAGCAGAGAAGGTGGTTGAATAGTAATTGAATGATTGGATCTTTCAGACAAGCCAGTCTCCTGAAGTCCCAAGATATTTTTACCTTCCAAACGACAGTTTTCTTCCCCATGTTGGCCTCCTGAGTCAAGGTCTCCTCCATCTCCTTCCTTATTAGTTCCAGGGCCATCTGAAGCTTTGTCTGTTTGGAAAGATATAGATATAGATATATTAACCCATTATAGATGCCCCAGATCAGCACCTAATATCAAGCAGGCATGTTGGGAAATAAAAGATCAATTAAAACAGGTCCTACTAAGTACAGAAAAACTTTTAACCTCATTAATGATTAAGTAAAATATAAATATATTTTAAATGTTAATGCCAGTTATAATCAAAGATTTATCTAAAAGTATGTTCATTGCAGCATAATTTAAAATAGTAGAACAGTAACTTACCATATGTCAAAAACAGGAGAGTGAGGAAAATGTATTCTATATTAACATGATGGAATTAAAATAAGATGCTGCAGAATACTGAATGACAGGAAACATTCACAATTATAAAGTCAATTAAAATAAGTATATTTTATACGAATTGACACCAATTTTGAGAAAAAGTGCTTGTAATTAATATATAAAAAACTAAGTAGAGGGGCTCCTGGGTGGCTCAGTCACTTGGGTGCCTGCCTTCAGCTCAGGTCATGATCCCAGGGTCCTGGGATTGAGTCCAGCATTGGGCTCCCTGCTAGGCAAGGAGTTTGCTTCTCCCTCTCCCTTCCCATACTCATGTTCTCTCTCTTTCTCGCTCTCTCAAATAAATAAAATCTTTTAAAAGAACAACTAGGTAACAACAAATGTTCAGTAGATGACACTGCATCTACTACTGCTTGGTTGGAAGTGATGTTATTCCTTATATCTATATATTTCAACGTTTAAAAATTATTTATTGCTTTATAATAAGAAAGTTGTTTATCATTATTTGGTCAAATGGAATCTTATAAGTTACTAATTTTCAAGTGAAAAGGAGATACAAAAAAAAGGAGATACAGAATATCATAAACCTTATGAGAAATTTATAAAATAATGAAATGAACTCCTTTCAACCCTACAAATCTGCTGGAGGTAAACATATGTATTTAATCTATAGAGAACCCTCAGAAAGATACATATGTACAGACATTTTTATATTCTTTGCTAAGTCATTCAGTAGATCTTAAGGAAAATTTGAGAAAAGAAAACCTTTTCCCAAAGTCATTTAATATGCCTTATACAGCAACTGGCTTTTATTTTATTTTATTTTATTTTATTATTTTATTTTATTTTATTTTATTTTCTAAATAATTTATTTTTTTCATGAGAGACACAGAGACATAGGCAGAGGCAGAAGCAGGCTCCCTGCTGGGACTCAAACAGGACCTGAGCCAAAGGCAGGGTCTCACCTGCTGAGCCACCTAGGCATCCCCAGCAACTGCCTTTAAAAGAGATTGCTATAATTTTATCTGTGATGCTGCATATAAAGTACCAGAAGGATTCATAGAAGTATTTGACAAGATGAGGGGAGTGACATTTGTTTTAGTGTTTGCAAGAAATAGAACTTTGATATTTATAGAAAAGATCCCTTACACAGAAAGAAAGACTGATCAAAAACAAGTAGGTGAGGGATGCCTGGGTGGCTCAGTGATTGAGCGCCTCCCTTAGGCCCTGGAGGTGATCCTGGAGTCCTGGGATCGAATTCCACATCGGACTCCCTGCATCGAGCCTGCTTCTCTCTCTGCTGTGTCTCTGCTTCTCTCTCTGTGTGTCTCTCATGAATAAATAAAATCTTAAAAGAAGGAGGTGAAAAAGATGTGGCATGTTTGGGGCCAACAGTGATTAGGCTAGTTTTGCCGGATCTCATAGTTGTTGACATAAGAACTGTGGAAACAGAACTTAGGACCCTAGGGAAGTTTGACTTATAGGCTAAAGAGTTTAACAAGTATTTATTTGGTATTTAAATCAGGACTATTAAAATATAAGGAACTTCTTTAGACATATTACATATAGCCAAGTTACACTGAGTTAACTTCTGGATAAAAAGAAAGGAGGAACAGCATACTTTAAAAGTGTAACTAGAAAGGAGCTGGCACCTGAATTTTATAGATGACAATCAAAATAAAAAAGAAAAGCTAAGAGATATTTCCAGGCATGTCAGGAAGAAAGTTGAGGTGGAAAATACCCCAAAAACCTTTATTTAAAACAATCAAAGGTAAAAATATAATCACTATCATCGTCATCATCATCATCATCATCATCATTTTAGAAAGTCAATATTCGAAATTTATTTAATTGTGACAGTACTTCTGTTAAACATGTTCATAGACTGAAGACAAGTCCCACTCCCCTTGTGGTAGTAGCTGTTCCTAATGCTGGAAATTTAAATGTAATCAGAATATGTCAAAGAACTTCTGGAGAGCACCAACCAGTAGGGAAAATTCTATTAGAGTTTCACAGATGCCACTTTTGGGGGCTAAGTACCCCAATATTAGCCACCTTCCCCTTGAGGGTGCCCACATTATGTGAGCCCAAAGCTGTGTGGAATAGACCCGCCTGTGTGTGAAGCCACAGATTTTTACCTCAGGGTACACAAGCATCTGCAGGCTTTAAAGATGATGAGAGCCATGTGCCCAGCAGACTCTACTGTCCGAAGCCCAGGGTTGTTTTGGTGACAATATAAAGTAACACAGAGATAAGCACTTATTAAAAAGCAAGGTATCGTACAACTAGGAAGCATTTACAATCAAGACAGATACTTATCATGAAGAGCCCGTTGGATATCACAGCCTTCCACACCAGACCTCTAGCCCTCCCAGAACACCAGCATCAGGAAGAATGAGAGCAGGATGAAAGTAAAGGGCTAGGGAAGGCTTCTCAGAGGAGAAGAAAGACTAAAATAACGGAGCACTTGAGCTTTTGAACAGAGGTCTCAGAAGGGGCTTCCATACCACAAGGCAGGAAGACCAGACCAGAGCTGAGCGTGAGCTGTGAGGCAAGAGGGGGTGAGAAGGGCGCGGAGTCCTTCAGAGCAGGACTCTGCCCTTTGGCTTTGTCCCTGGGCACGCCACCAACACCGCGGGCTCAGGCCGCTCCTGTCTGGGCCGTGACTCCAGGCTCGCCCTCGAGCCTCTCCGCCTGCGCTCGCGGTGTCACGCACCCCGGCTCTCACCTGGTAACGCCTGGCTGCGTCCTGGAGCGGCGCCTGTATGGTGGCTCCTGTGCTCCGGAGTGGTGTCGCAGACCCAGCAGAGCACGTCCTGGTCCTCCTCGCAGAACAGGCTCAGGTCCTCACCATGCCGTGCACACTGGCGCGCCCCCAGGGGCCCAGCGCCCAGCCCCAGCTGCCGCACGCTGTCCACCAGGCTGGCCAGCTGCCGATTGGGCCGGAAGCTCTCCAGCGCAAAGGGGCCGCGGCACTGCGGGCAAGCATAGAGGCCCCCCTGCGCGCTGGCCGACTTCTCGCAGAACTCGGAGATGCACCTAAGGCAGAAGCTGTGGCCGCAGGCCACGCTGACCGGGTCCTGCAGGAAATCCAGACACACGGGGCACCTGGCCTCCTCACGCAGCCGCTCCCCAGGCGCCCCCGAGGCCATGGCCGTAGGGCCGGAGGTCGCCTGGCCCGGGGTGATAGTTGCACTGTCCTCCCCAGCTGCCCGCACTATCTGCCCTTGAGGTCTGGCACAGGGCGGAACCCCACAGCCTCGGGAGAGGCAGATGCAGCCTGGGTTTTATCCGCTGGCTCTGCTTCAAGAGTCCAAATGAGCCACTCCTGGTGAAAAGTTGCAACTCAGTGACAAGGATAAAATTGACGTTTTAGTAATCATGGCCTCCTAGGAAACTGCGTATTTGTAACAGAATCCCTCACACTGTATCTTCATGGAGCCCCTACTCTCATGTTTCACTCTCAGTGCATTTGGAGAATTGCTGAGCTCTGGCCTTTCATTATTTTTCTCAACTACCCCATGGCTTTCTTATCCTTACATAGTATAACAATTTCTTAAAATCTTTTCCAAACTTTACTTTTTCTACCCACTCCATCCCATTAATTATAAAAGGAATGAGTAGATGAGCTGATCTGGGGATATAGAGGTAGATATACATAGAATAATGACAGGTGTATAGCTCAGCAAATATTTGGAACATACATATCTGGCATAGTTCAATGAGGGTCCTGTAAGGACTGTGTGCCTCTTATTATTGTTGCAAAGCATATCTTGGAGGTGACAAGGCTTTCCTCAGAAGGAATAATTCACGTGTAGCCCCTCAGAGCTGCTGCAACTCTGAAGTCTGAAGATTGAGAAAGATGCATAAGAAGCAAGATAATTTGAAGAGAGGAAGTGATACCTACTCAGGATGAGTGCGGTGAGGTCAGTAGGTCAACTGAAAAGTAACAAATGCAGGGAGTGTCTGTCACTGAACAAAATGTGATTTCCATTTTGAATTTGAAGTTATGGTAGCTATGCATGGACCAAATCATCCAGACCCAAGGGTAAGCAAAAGACAGAATGTTCCAGTTCTCAAAGAGCCTTACAATCCATCAAGAGAACTCAGGCAATTAGAAAGGAATCGTTCAGCAGTGCTACAAGATTATAATAGAGGACTCTGGACTAACCTGTAGGGTTGGGGCCAGGCCCACAGGGAGTCTCTGAGCTAACAACTGAAGGGCCAGTACAAGCAGTAAGCAGGAAGGGAAGCCATCAACAGAGCAGTAAGAGGCCACAGGGTACACAAGCCTGAACTGTGCTAGGAGGGAGCAGGACACAGCCTGGGACCAGAGCCCTCCAGGCAGGCTGTGTGTGGGGCCAGATGAGGGTGAGTGGCAGCAGATAAGGTCCCCATGACAGGCAAGGACAGATGACTCAGGTCTTTGGGGTTCCTGTGAAGTTTGCAGTCCTTTTTTTTTTAAAGATGTATTTATGTATTTGAGAGAGAGAGCATGAATGAGGAGAGGGGTAGAGGGAGAGGGAATCTCCAGCAGAATCCCCACTGAGCACAGGGCCCAAGAAGGGGTGGGGGTTTCAATCTAGTGACCCTGAGATCCTGACCTGAGCGCAAACCAAGAGTCTGATGCTTAACCTCCTGAGCCACTCAGGCACCCCGTGGGTCATTCATTATTCTAAGTATGAGGGCTTGCCTGAAGTTTTGGTGGTGGGCAGGTTTGAAAGGTTTGGACTCATCTGCCCAAAGGCTAGGGTGGAGAAATAAAATAGATTCTTTGAGAGCAAACAGATGCATGTATGATCCAAACAACAATGTTAGAAAAGAAAGCAAGAGGGCACAGGCCTCCCCAGTGGAAAAGCAGACCCCGGCCGAGGAGGAAGACTGTGCCACTTCCTAGCTACATGGATTCAGATAAAGCCACGTCCATCTTCCTGTGCCAAACTTCCTCTGAATATGAGGACCTTGCTGGTGCCACTCCTACAGTGCTCTTCAGATGATGAGAAGAACTCATAGATCCCACACATTTGAAACAGGCTCTGGCATGTAGTAAGTATATTTAATTAAAGAAAAGTATCAAGACAAATGGAAGGACTGTGAGACAGAACTTAAGCTACATTAGGACAGGGGGATTTTTCTGTTTTGTTCAATGCTGCATCTCCCCCAATACCTTGAAGAATGACTGGACCCTCAGTAAATACTAGTTGAATGCATGATAAATGAATGAACAGAATCAGTACAGTTTATCCTAGAAGCTAATGGATGAGGGAATTTCAAAGATGACAATATCATGTCAAAGTGAGATCCATGTTTTTCTACATATATAGTTGGGTTTTTGTTTACATCCCTGAGGCTCTCAATGATGCTCATTCCTGGGAAGCTGAGGAGCTTGCTGGCTTCAGTGTGGGGGGCACAGTGGTCTTCAGGGGGGTGAGCTCAGTGTCTGAATGGACATCCGATGGCATTTCTTCCCAGCTGATTGTAATGTAGCTGAGTTTTGTTTTGTCTCCAGACTTGTTAGCCTGGGAATGAGGTCGATGACATCCTTGTTCTTAGAGAAACACAATTCCCTCCAGTCTGTCTGTGCAGGTAGGCACTGGGCCTGATTATAATTTGATTTCATTGTATTACAAATGCTGTGAAGTGACTGCCTGGGTACTTTTTTGTTTAATAGGGTTGGTCTCACATTTGTATTTTCTCATGCAGCTTCTTCTAAGGTGAAGAGAAAACCTCCGTAAGCCAATACACACATATTTCAGTGCACTCCCTCCCAGATTCCTCTGTCTGATTCAGGTTGCATCGTTCCAAATCCACCCCAACCCTCACTAATGCTCCTTTTCTAGGTCTTTTCATCTGTGTCTTATCTTCTCTGACAACACAGGATCCTCCATCCTTGGACTATGCCTCCCTGCTCACCTTCCCTAACTTCTTGGGCATGGTGGCTTTGGGTCCTAAACTGCTGCCTTCAGGGCATCCATAGTTTTCTCCCTTTCAGCCTCTCGCTCTCCCTGGCACACTTTTGCCTCAGCCCTGGGGATTCACAATCTCCTAGACTCAAGCTCCTCCTCCTCCACAGGAAGAAAAAAAAAAGCAACAGTTACTGACACAGCACTTTCCTTCCTATTTGTGGTTTTCAAAAGGATCTTGGTTGGTTTTCATTCAGCAGTTACAGCCTGCATTATTGTTGTTCCTTTTTTTTATTCCCCAGAAACTGCTTTTGTGACTCATTGAGCTAAACTTTTCAAACGTGCTCTGTGGACACAGCACTAGGGGACACAGTCTCCCTAGTTATAATAAAGGGCGGCTGCATCCAGGGCAGCTCTGTGTTTCTGAGGAAGGAATCTGGGAAGAGGAGTTGAAGCAGAGAAGGTCTTTCTGACTCTGAGGGAGAACTGAGGGTCTCTGAGACATTGGAAGGTGCAGGGGGATAAATGCCAGCCTTTGGCTGGCTTTGCACACGCATGAGCTCCATTCCTCACATATGCATGTTAGCAAATGTAGATTTATGTAGTAATGCTATATTTAAACAGTGATTTACATTAGAATTTTCTTTTAAGTAATTTGAGTGTTTTAAGGACAACACTCATATTTTTATTCCAAAATCCCTCACTCAGAGTCTGCACAGAGTAAGGGCCCAGTATAGTTTCTGGGGTAAATTAATAAATACAATGTCCCATGTGAGATTTGCAATAATTCTCTGAAAAAAAAAAACATGTTGCAAGCCCCGTACATATATTAGATATGAGACATGAGATAATGCAGGGAATAGAAAGAGACCCTGTCTTTATTGTATGTTTAGTGTTTGATGATGGTGTACTCTGCAAAGCAGGGCAGGAATGGCATTCCTCCTTCAGCAGATGGTTTTAGGAACAAGGCAGTGGATATGGGCATCAAATGCAGAGTTAATCAAGGTGAAGACCTCAGAGCTTATATGCAGCTGCAGGAGGGAGCTGGGACACGGGGAAAATAGTAAGGCAGTGGCACATATTACCAGGTGTACCCACTGGTGAACAACCAGTGGGCACATGGATGGCAAGACTGAATACAGTATACTTAAGCATGTGGAGAAATGGTTCACAATGGAACTACCGAGTGTCCAGGGAGATCTGGAACTGCCAGCCTGCCTCAGTAGTGTGAGTAGAATCTGGTCAGAATAAACACAAGCACAAAATCCAGTGAAGTATGCAAAGGATGTCCTGAGATGTCCAGTAGTTTGATGAGGTTCTTAGTCCAGCTGTGGATGGGGAAAGACCAACTGATGACCAGTTTTGCATGCTCTGCAAATGTGCTTAGATTTTTATTTGTGAGTAATGGGTACTGATGACCTATTTTCAGTGATCAACACTGAATGTGATACCCATTCCCTGTTGTCATCTTTTCTAGGGTTTTGGCCCTATGGCTCACTATGAATTAGAGGCTTTGCCTATCCTCAGGGATGTTCCAGTGTGGCTGCGAGCATGCAGTAAAATGGGTCATAGGTGTTTCTCCCAGCTTGTAGAGGCAGCCTGAACTCAACTGTATTTACATAGATTCTGTTACCATAAATTCAATAAATGTAAAAATAGACCTTATAGGCCTCCTGGGCCATACCTCCAGGAAAGACGTGTGAAAGACTTCAATGAAGGCAATTCCTCAACAACGTTTTCTATTTCCATTCTATTAAAGTACATAAGAAAAAACAAAGTCATTTCCCTATATAGAAAGACTTTGGGGATGCCTGGGTGACTCAGCGGTTGAGCACCTGCCCCTGGCTCAGGGCGTGATCCGCAGTCTCAGGATGGAGTCCCACATCAGGCTCTCTGCCTGGAGCCTTCTTCTCCCTCTGCCTATGTCTCTGCCTTTCTCTCTCTGTGACTTTCATGAATAAATAAATAAAATCTTAAGAAAAGAAAGACTTTCACAATTAATGGCCTAGTATGGAATCCAGTGTTTCATATAGAGCTATTGTAAACCGGTTTGACACAAAAATATGTATTGACACTTAGTACTTATAGGACATGCCCCATGCCAAGAATGTCTGTGAATTCAAGAGGCTGTACAAACACACTATAGCATTAGAAGGAAAAGCATGACTCATAAAGGAGAAGTTTTCCTGGTCTCTATAAAATTTAAAGAAACATAAGAGGGTATACACAATTGTTTTAAATGATGGGAGAGCTGGGAGAGAAATCAGGAAGAAATCACTGCGATATTTGGAAAGGATTTCCCAAGATTGGAATAACAGGATGCAAAACATTTAATTAAAATGAAAAAAAAGGGGGAGTAGATGATGAAGTCTAGCCTCATTTTTTTTACATAAATGAACACTTTATCAAAGTATAAAGAATTTACACATTCATCCCAGAAGTGGAGCATTCATATGAAATGTTTTGTGAACCAAAATAGCATAAAAAAGCAATCACCATTAACTTACCCAGAAAGATTTTTGAGCATTTCCAGACCCCCAAACAACCTCTCTTAGGCTTTTCCGTTACCTAGGAATGCATCTTGCTGACAAATGCAGAAACGAAATCAAGATAAAGCACATTATATCTCGTTGCTTGCTACATTCTCTACATAGTTATATGATGTGGTAGAGCCATTACCATCACTTTTTCAATAGTTATTGATAATATTGTGTTTTTTTTTTAGAAATCCTTAATGTTCAAGGACAAAACTGGGCGATGTGTTATTTTATTTAATAACTTAAGACTATTTTCTAGTCTTAAGATTTTCTTTCCTTGGTCAAAAGGTGCAAAGGTATGGTGGCTTGCTTCTGAGTGTAATTCCTGGGGAGGAGCTTGATGGGGCTCCCCTTCCTGCTGAGAGAGCACACCACCTCTGTCACTACTCCCTGCAGAACAAACACTGAATGCTAATCTTGCTTTTCACTTCTTTTGTTAAAGCAAAAATCCTCTTGAAATTTCTTTTTTCTTTCATCCTTTCTTTCAGTAATGCACTTCCTTTTTTTAACAATAAATTTATTTTTTATTGGTGTTCAATTTGCGAACATACAGAATAACACCCAGTGCTCATCCCGTCAAGTGCCTCCCTCAGGGCCCATCAACCATTCACCCCCACCACCCACCCTCCTCCCCTTCCACCACCCCTAGTTCGTTTCCCAGAATTAGGAGTCTCTCATGTTCTGTCTCCCAT
This sequence comes from Canis lupus familiaris, assembly GCF_011100685.1. Classification (NCBI taxonomy): domain Eukaryota; kingdom Metazoa; phylum Chordata; class Mammalia; order Carnivora; family Canidae; genus Canis; species Canis lupus. The sequence continues at coordinate 1,285,177 of NC_049235.1, forward strand.
TCTGATATATCCTACCCATTTCTTCTCCCATCCCTTCTATTCCTTTTCACTATTATTTATATTTCCCAAATGAATGAGAACATATGTTTGTCCTACTCCAATTGACTCATTTCACTCAGCATAATGCCCTCCAGTTCCATCCACCTTGAGGCAAATGGTGGGTATTTGTATTTTCTAATAGCTGAGTAATATTCCATTGTATACATAAACCACATTTCTTTATCCATTCATCTTTCCATGGACACCGAAGCTCCTTCCACAGTTTGGCTATTGTGGACATTGCTGCTATAACATCAGGGTGCAGGTGTCCTGGCGTTTCACTGCATCTGTATCGTTGGGGTAAATGCCCAACAGTGCAATTGCTGGGTCATAGGGCAGATCTATTTTTAACTCTTTGGGGAACCTCCACACAGTTTTCCAGAGTGGCTGCACCAGTTCACATTCCCACCAACAGTGTAAGAGGGTTCCCTTTTCTCTGCATCCTCTCCAACATTTGTAGTTTCCTGCCTTGTTAATTTTCCCCATTCTCACTGGTGTGAGGTGATACCTCATTGTGGTTTTGATTTGTATTTCCCTGATGGCAAGTGATGCAGAGCATTTTCTCATGTGCATGTTGGCCATGTCTATGTCTTCCTCTGTGAGATTTCTGTTCATGTCTTTTGCCCATTTCATGATTGGATTGTTTGTTTCTTTGCTCTTGAGTTTGATAAGTTCTTTATAGATCTTGGAAACTAGCCCTTTATCTGATACGTCATTTGCAAGTATCTTCTCCCATTCTGTAGGTTGTCTTTGAGTTTTGTTGACTGTATCCTTTGCTGTGCAAAAGCTTCTTATCTTGATGAAGTCCCAATAGTTCATTTTTGCTTTTGTTTCTTTTGCCTTCGGGGATGTATCTTGCAAGAAGTTACTGTGGCCAAGTTCAAAAAGGGTGTTGCCTGTGTTCTCCTCTAGGATTTTGATGGAATCTTGTCTCACATTTAGATCTTTCATCCATTTTGAGTTTATCTTTGTGTATGGTGAAAGAGAGTGGTCTAGTTTCATTCTTCTGCATGTGGATGTCCAATTTTCCCAGCATCATTTATTGAAGAGACTGTCTTTCTTCCAGTGGATAGTCTTTCCTCCTTTATCAAATATTAGTTGACCATAAAGTTAAGGGTCCACTTCTGGATTCTCTATTCTGCTCCATTGATCTATGTGTCTGTTTTTGTGCCAATACCACACTGTCTTGATGACCACAGCTTTGTAGTACAACCTGAAATCTGGCATTGTGATGCCCCGAGCTATGGTTTTCTTTTTTAAAATTCCCCTGGCTATTCTTGGTCTTTTCTAATTCCATACAAATTTTAAAATAATTTGAGGCCAGCATCACCTTAATTCCAAAACCAGACAAAGACCCCACCAAAAAGGAGAATTATAGACCAATATCCCTGATGAACATGGATGCAAAAATTCTCAACAAGATACTAGCCAATAGGATCCAACAGTACATTAAGAAAATTATTCACCATGACCAAGTAGGATTTATCCCTGGGACACAAGGCTGGTTCAACACTCATAAAACAATCCATGTGATTCATCATATCAGCAAGAGAAAAACCAAGAACCATATGATCCTCTCAATAGATGCAGAGAAAGCATTTGACAAAATACAGCATCCATTCCTGATCAAATCTCTTCAGAGTGTAGGGATAGAGGGAACATTCCTCAACATCTTAAAAGCCATCTATGAAAAGCCCACAGCAAATATCCTTCTCAATGGGGAAGCACTGGGAGCCTTTCCCCTAAGATCAGGAACAAGACAGGGATGTCCACTCTCACCCCTGCTATTCAACATAGTACTGGAAGTCATCGCCTCATCAATCAGAAAACATAAAGAGTAAAGTTTTAAAAATAAAAAAAATTATTTTAGGGTAAAATTTCTCTGAAAAGCTGATTGTCTTAGGCAAATGCTTTGGTGTCAGCCCCAGGTGCTACATCTGAACCCTCTTCCTTGTCCCCTGAGGAGGGTTTTCCTAACCATGAATCCTCCTCAGACCCAAACTCACCATTCCTATGTTGGAAATTCTCTTTGATGCAGGTATAGTACATCTCTTCTCATTTTTCTCTCATGCTAGCTCCTGAACTACTCAGCAGAATAAAAAACCTTCAATCTTAATACAACTAAAATTTCCTCATTTCCTTTGGTGCCCTTTGAGCTTGATTCCACTGATATAACATGTACAATTCTCAGAATTCCCATAAAAGTAGAGCATTATAGTGAAAGATAGTGCATTTGAAGCTGAAATAGACCTGCATCCAAACACTGCTGTTCTGACCCTGGTGAGTGATATTATGTTACTCAAAAACCCCTCAGAACCCAGGTGAGTTATGTAAGCCTCTCTGTGTCTTTGTGGATGAAATGGGTCCTTTTATAAGACTTATATGGGTTTTTGTGCATTGAGAACATAGCATCTAATACATACTCAACAAACACTTGTCCAAGCCCCTCACTGTCCAGTCATATAATGTACCTGAGAAAAAGAAAGGAAAATGCAAATCTTAGGGGACACAATCAGTTCAATTGTATACAGTGGCTAATTGTTCTGAATTTCCTTATCTTCATAGTATATTCGACATGGAGATGTTCAAAAGGGAATATTGTCTTCATAATTATACTCCAAGAGGTTTAACAAGACAATAACAAATTATCTCCTAATTTTAAAACATGGCAGTCTTGAAAATAATAATTATTGACTACTACATTGGATATTTTCTTCTGCTGGTTGTTTCACTTATTTCATCAGCTCTTTTAGCTACTTGATTCTAGAAAATAGTCTTAAGTTATTAAATAAAATAATGCATTGCCCAATTTTGTCCTTGGACATTAAGGATTTCTAAAAAATACATTATTATCAATAACTCTATTGAAAAAGTAGCGGTAATGGCTCTACCACATCATATAAGTATGTAGAGAATGCAGCAAGCAATGAGATATAATGTTTGGATAATCCTCATCCTTACTTTACAAAAAAGTTAAGTAGTATTTGAATATAGCTCTGCAAATAATTTAAATTGATGGACTTATAATTCTGTCTCCGCCCATCATATATCAAGTCCCTAGAAGAGGTCAGCAATGTTAAGGTATTAGAATGGGATTTGAGGAAGGAGACTACTTTGAAAAAAAAGATCTGTGATGACTGCATTCCAGAAAATCCCCCTCATTTCTATAGCTATACAAAGGCAATATGATACTGACAAAGTTGAATTTACATGTCAGCAAACAGTGCCCTTAATTTAATTCAAAATATATTTTCAACGAGATCAAAGATTACAATTCTCAAAACACTTGAACGTCTATCCTATTTATTCAAATATTTATTTACAAAAACAGGGACTGAATAGGTATCATGATGACACTAAATTCATATCTTTCAATAGTAACTCTGAACATAAATGGGCTTAATGACCCATCAAAAGGCGCAGGGTTTCAGACTGGATGAAAAAGCAAGATCCATCTATTTGCTGTATACAAGAGACTATTTTAGATGTAAGGACACCTACAGCCTGAAAATAAAAGCTTGGATAACCATGTACCATTCAAATGGTCTGCAAAAGAAAGCAGGGGTAGCCATCCTTATATCAGATAAATTAAAGTTTATCCTGAAGACTGTAGTAAGAGATGAAGAGGGACACTATATCCTAGTTAAAGGATCTATCCAACAAGAGGACCTAAAAATCATCAATATTTATGCCCCAAATGTGGGAGGTGCCAAGTATATCAATCAATTAATAACCAAAATTAAGACACACTTAATACACTTATACTTGGTGACTTCAATCTAGCACTTTCTACAAATGACATATGTTCTAAGGACAATATCTCCAAAGAAATGAGATCTTTAAATGATACACTGGACCAGATGGATTTCACAGATATTTATAGAATTTTACATCCAAACTCAACTGAATACACATTCTTCTCAAGTGCACATGGAACTTTCTCCAGAATAGACCACATACTGTGTCACAAATCAGGTCTTTATTTTTATTTATTTTTTAGTTTTTATTTATTTTTTTTACAAATCAGGTCTTAACTGATACCAAAAGATTGGGATCATCCCCTGCATATTCTCAGACCATAATGCCTTGAAATTAGAACTAAATCACAAGAAGTTTGGAAGGACTTCAAACACGTGGAGTTAAGGACCATCCTGCTAAAAGATGAAAGGGTCAACCAGGAAATTAAGGAAGAATTAAAAAGATTCATGGAAACTAATGAAAATGAAGATATAACCGTTCAAAATCCTTGGGATACAGCAAAAGCAGTCCTGAGGGGGAAATACATCGTATTACAAGGATCCATCCAAAACCTGAAAAGAACTCAAATACAAAAGCTTACCTTGCACCCAAAGGAGCTGGAGAAAAAACAGCAAATAGATCCTACACTCTGTAGAAGAAGAGAGTTAATAAAGATTCAAGAAGAACTCAATGAAATAGAGACCAGAAGAACTGTGGAACAGATCAACAAAACCAGGAGTTCGTTCTTTGAACGAATTAATAAGATCAATAAACCATTAGCCAGCCTTATTAAAAAGAAGAGAGAAAAAGATTCAAATTAATAAAATCATGAATGAGAAAGGAAAGATCACCTCAAATACCAAGGAACTACAAACGATTTGAAAAACTTATTATGAACAGCTATATGCCAATAAGTTAGGCAAACTAGAAGAAATGGATGCATTTCTTGGAAAACCACCAACTACAAAACCGGAACTGGAAGAAATAGAAAACCTGACCAGGCTAATAATCAGGGAGGAAATTGAAGCAGTCATCAAAAACCTCGCAAGACACAAAAGTCCAGGGACAGTTGGCTTCCCAGGGCAATTCTTTCAAACGTTTGAAGAAGAAACTATACCTATTCTACTAAAGCTGTTCCAAAACATAGAAAGAGATGGAATACTTCCAAACTCATTCTTTGAGGCCAGCATCACCTTAATTCCAGAACCAGACAAAGACCTCACCAAAAGAAGAATTATAGACCAATACCCCTGATGAACATGGGTTCAAAAATTCTACACGAGATACTAGTCAATAGGATGCAACAATACATTAAGATTATTCATCATGACCAAGTGGGATTTCTCCCTGGGATGCCAGGCTCGTTCAACACTCATAAAGCAATCAATGTGATTCATCATATCAGCAAGAGAAAAACCAAGAACCATATGATCCTCTCAATAGATGAAGAGAAAGCATTTGACAAAATACAGCATCCGTTCCTGATGAAAACTCTTCAGAGTGTAGGGATAGAGGGAACATTCCTTAGCATCTTAAAAGCCATCTACAAAAGGCCACAGCAAATATCGTTCTCACTGGGAAAACACTGGGAGCCTTTCCCCTAAGGTCAGGAACAAGACAGGAATGGCCACTCTCACCACTGCTATTCAACATAGTACTAGAAGTCCTAGCCTCCGCAATCAGGCAACAAAAAGAAATAAAAGGCCTTCAAATTGGCAAAGAAGAAGTCAAACTCTCCCTCTTCGCTGATGACATGATACTCTACATAGAAAACCCAAAACACTCCACCCCAAGATTGCTAGAACTCATATAGCCCTTCGGCAGTGTGGCAAGATACAAAATCAATGGCCAGAAGTCAGTGGCATTTCTATACACTAACAATGAGACTGAAGAAAGAGAAATTAAGGAGTCAATCCCATTTATAATTGCACCCAAAAGTATAAGATACCTAGGAATTAACCTAACCAGAGAGGTAAAAGATGAATACCCTAAAAACTAGAACACTCCTGAAAAAAATTGAGGAAGACACAAAGAGATGGAAAATTATTCCATGCTCATGGATTGGCAGAATTAATATTGTGAAAATGTCAGTGCTACCCAGGAAAATTTACACATTTATTGCAATCCCGATCAAAATACCATGGACTTTCTTCAGAGAGTTGGAACAAATCATCTTAAGATTTGCGTGGAATCAGAAAAGATCCTGAATAGCCAGGGGAATTTTAAAAAAGAAAACCATAGCTGGGAGCATCACAATGCTAGATTTCAGGTTGTACTACAAAGCTGTGGTCATCAAGACAGTGTGATACTGGCACAAAAAGAGACACATAGATAAATGGAACAGAATAGAGAATCCAGAAGTGGACCCTGAACTTTATGGTCAACTAATATTCGACAAAGCAGGAAAGACTATCCACTGGAAAAACGACAGTGTTTTCAATAAATGGTGCTGGGAAAATTGGACATCCACATTCAGAAAAATGAAACTAGACCACTCTCTTGCACCATACACAAAGATAAGCTCAAAATGGATGAAAGATCTAAATGTGAGACAAGATTCCATCAAAATCCTAGAGGAGGACACAGGCAACACCCTTTTGGAACTTGGCCACAGTAACTTCTTGCAAGATACATCCGTGAAGGCAAGAGAAACAAAAGCAAAAATGAACTATTGGGACTTCATCAAGATAAGAAGATTTTGCACAACAAAAGATAGAGTCAACAAAACTAAAAGAGAACCTACATATTAGGGGAAGATATTTGCAAATGACGTATGAGATCAAGGTTAGTTTCCAAGATCTATAAAGAACTTACTAAACTCAACAGCAAAGAAACAATCCAATCCTGAAGTGGGCAAAAGACATGAACAGAAATCTCACAGTGGAAGACATAGATATGGCCAACAAGCACATGAGGAAATGCTGGGCATCACTGGCCATCAGGGAAATACAAATCAATACCACAATGAGATACCACTCACACCATTGGGAATGGGGAAAATTAACAAAGCAGGAAACCACAAATGTTGTAGAGGATGTGGAGAAAGGGAAACCCTCTTGCACTGTTGGTGGGAATGTAAACTGGTGCAGCCACTCTGGAAAACTGTGTGGAGGTTCCTCAAAGAGTTAAAAATAGATCTGCCCTATGTCCCATCAATTGCACTGTTGGGGATTTACCCCAAAGATACAGATGCAGTGAATCGCCGGGACACCTCACCCAATGTTTATAGCAGGAATGTCCAAAGGAAGGAGCCTCGTTGTCCATGGAAAGATGAATGGATAGAGAAGATGTGGTTTATGTATACAATGGAATATTACTCAGCCATTAGAAATGACAAATACCCACCATTTGCTTTGACGTGGATGGAATTGGAGGGTATTATGCTGAGCGAAATAAGTCAATTGGAGAAGGACAAACATTATATGGTCTCATTCATTGGGGGAATATAAAAAAATAGTGAAAGGGAATAAAGGGGAAAGGAGAGAAAATGAGTGGGAAATATCAGGAGGGAGACAGAACATGAGAGACTCCTAACTCTGGGAAACAAACAAGGGGTGGTGGAAAGGGAGGTGGGTGGGGGATGGGAACAACTGGGTGATGGGCTCTGAGTGGGGGCACTTGATGGGATGTGCACTGGGTGTTATGTTATATGTTGGCAAATTGAACTCCAATTAAAAAAAAGAGGGATCCCTGGGTGGCGCAGCGGTTTGGCGCCTGCCTTTGGCCCAGGGCGCGATCCTGGAGACTCGGGATCGAGTCCTACATCAGGCTCCCGGTGCATGGAGCCTGCTTCTCTGCCTATGTCTCTGCCTCTCTCTCTCTCTCTCTCTCTCTCTCTCTCTCTGGGACTATCATAAATAAATAAAAATTAAAAAAAATTAAAAAAAAAGAAAGAAAAAAAGAACAGATAGTTATTTGCTCATATAATACCTAAGCGTGTGTTATTTCCTGTTTGAACAATTATCAAAGCTGAATGGCTTTCTTTTTATTAGAACAAAATATATTTCCTTAAAGGCACCATCTGTTAAAGATATCTGTACTTTTAGGATGCCTGGATGGCTCAGTGGTTGAGCTTCTGCTTTCAGCTTAGGGCGTGATCCCAGGGTCCTGCTGTCAACTTCTTCATTTGGTTCTCTGCAAGGGGCCTGCTTCCCCCTCTGCCTATGTCTTTGCCTCTCTCTCTACATCTCTCATTAATAAATAAATAAAATCTTCAAAAATAAAAGACATTTCTAGGATGAATTAGAAAAAAGATGAGATAGAGCAATTTTAATTTATCTTGTAAAACCATTTAATCTATAAAATCATCCATTTATGTTCTTCGAATCAGATGAGATACCTCCACTTCTTTTTCATTCCTTTCTTCTTGGCATAATTCTAAAGCAGCAGGACATCCTCCACTGAGCACATACCCTTTTAGCTAGAAAACTCTCAAGCACTGCCCTCAGAAGCAAAGACAGTGAAATCCAGGAAGAATGCAGATGAAGTTGTCTGTCTCCTTGCTCACTGTGTGAAACCTCTGTTGATTTCCATGCACTTACTTCCCCTCCATTATTTTGAGAACTAGTATATTTGGTAAGACAAGGCTGTACCACTTTTACCTAGAGAAGCAGGAAGGAAATCTGTGCCAACATGGCCTCCATATCCAGACAGTACTGGGGAACTAACGGCTCCATAGTGACCTTGAGCTCAGTGACCTTGAGTAAATCACTTACTTTCTAGGCCTTAGCTTTCTTACTTGCAGATCGGTACCCAGCATGTAAACCTATTGCCAATGTGATATGAAGAACTACATTTAATCACTGTGGCTCGAATTAAATAAATGCTCAAGAAATATTGGCTATATTATTATGAGTCTCATTATTTTACCTTTTATAATGAAAATAGGTTGTTATTGCAATGAAATATTATCAATTCTTTTAATTTAAAGTGACTTTCAGAAACATTTGATTAGGTTTAAGTTTACTATTAAATATCTATAATTTTTATATAATCGTTCATATCATAGTGATAAATAATTACCAAATTTCAAATTTCTCTGTGCAATTATAAATGAACTTATCATACAACAATGAAGAATACTTTAAAATATCAACTTTACTGTGAAATAAAAAAGAGGAATTTAAAAATATTATTTTTGGATGAAAATTTGAATATTTAAAATTATCTGTAAATTTGTTTTGATGTGATGAATTTATTTTTTTAATTTTTAAAAAGATTTTATTTATTTATTCATGAGAGACACACAGAGAGAGAAGCAGAGACATAGGCAGAATGAGAAGCAGGCTCTATGCAGGGAGCTGGATGCAGGACTTGATCCGGATCCCAGGATCACACCCTGAGCCAAAGGCAGACTTAGACCTGGCTGAACCACCCAGGGATTCTCGATGTGATGAATTTAAATGTATATTTATTTTAATGCAATAATAATTCTTCATTAATATGCAATAAGCTTTAGTAAAAATACGTTTATAATGTTTGAATTAGGAAATCAATAACAGGATTCTTGCTCCACTATGAAATAAAATGGCCATTATGTACATTCCTTACGATAGATTACATATTGCATCAGAAACCATGATTTTCATGGGATATAAAAATATATTGGAAAGAATACTCAAGCTAATTGATAGCCAGGAATAGTGAGGAAAAGATGACGCAGTGAAGGAGAGACACAGAAAGAAACCTTCAAAAATTATGTTCTATATATAGTACATATTTGTAGGTTTATGTCATTAATATCCTTTGAAACCTAGAAATGTGCACCATAACTTGCAATTTATATTTCATGATATGTTTTTATTTTATTTTTATTTATTTTTTAAAGATTTTATTTATTTATTCATGAGAGACACAAAGCACGAAAAAGAGAGAGACAGAGACACAGACAGAAGGAGAGCAGGCTCCATGCAGGGAGCCAGATGTAGGTAGGACTCTATCCTGGGTCTTCAGGACCACAACCTGGGCTGAAGGCAGCACTAAACCGCTGAGCCACCCGGGCTTCCCATATTTTTCATGATATGTTTTTAATCCGCATTATCCAGCTTAGTCTTAGATGTGATGTTTATCCACCTATGCTCTAATATCTTCTTTCCAGAGAAGAGACATCCACCCTTGTCACCACGTCCTTGAATATTAGAGGAAAGCTCCATGGCGCCCCCTACCTTCCATTGTTTGCTGTCTCACCAGGCAGCCAGGTTGATTTGTGAAGCTTGATTTCAGAGCATTGCTCATGTTCCATGTGCTCTCCAGCTGGCTGCCCCTCATGTGTAGACAGTGATGATCTTTGTAGGCATGGACACCCTCTCATCTCCATAAATAGAGCTGTGGCTAATGTGTACAAATGAAAGTGCCAGAGAAAATTGTCAAAGTACGTAGTCTGCTGTGAAGACCTTATCATGCCTTTCATTTTTTTTTTTCTGCAATGGAGGAATTACACGTCTAGATTTGAGATTAGATAGGAAAAGCACACCGCACACGAGAGTAATGTGCAGTCTATCCATGACACTTGATTTTGTTCCCCTAAATTTAATAGCTTGAGAAAAGACCTAAGGAGGAAAGTTAGTTATAAAAGTAGTTGCAACAAATGCCGAGATGATCCAGGTTACATAAAATTGGCTAAAAACAACCAAGATACAGGCTATATAGTAGCAGCCTAATTGTATTACCATATATGTAGAACTCACAAAAAAAGTTTGGAAGGTAAGACATCAGGTGCCTACCTCTGGGAGATAGTAATATGGATCCCACCCTCAAGTAACTTGGACCTTCTTCCCAACAGCCTTTATTACCTGTAAGCACCATGGCTTCTGATGGTGCAGTATATGACATATCCACAGTTGTGGCCATTTGCTGTATATTTTATTTCATCACAGTTTACTAACTTAAAAATTATTTTTACTAGAGTTTATTGCATATTAATTAAGAATTATGTTGTTGAGTTAAAAATAGACATCCATTTATGTATATCACATCAAAACAAATTTAGTGATATTTTTATCTACTTCTTTCCATGTTTTCTAAAAAGTATATACATGAATCATAGTATTTCAAAGAATTGGTATTAGTTAAAGCAAACATCAATGCATCAGATGATAATGACCTTTCATACACTTGGATTTGTTGTTTTTATTTTTTTTCTGTGTTTTTGTTTTGTTTTGTCTTTAATCTTGCTATACTACAAATGGTTTGAGGACCTTTCTTTTCCAAATCATCTTCCAAAACTCAAACTAAAATAGCCTTGCAGACAAACTCAGATATTGCATTTCCTTTGATAAATTGACAGATTCACATTTATTTATTCATTTATTTTTATTGGTGTTCAATTTACTAACATACAGAATAACCCCCAGTGCCCGTCACCCATTCACTCCCACCCCCCGCCCTCCTCCCCTTCCAACACCCCTAGTTCGTTTCCCAGAGTTAGCAGTCTTTACGTTCTGTCTCCCTTTCTGATATTTCCCACACATTTCTTCCCCCTTCCCTTATATTCCCTTTCACTATTATTTATATTCCCCAAATGAATGAGAACATATAATGTTTGTCCTTCTCCGACTGGCTTACTTCACTCAGCATAATACCCTCCAGTTCCATCCACGTTGAAGCAAATGGTGGGTATTTGTCATTTCTAATAGCTGAGTAATATTCCATTGTATACATAAACCACATCTTCTTTATCCATTCATCTTTCGTTGGACACCGAGGTTCCTTCCACAGTTTGGCTATCGTGGCCATTGCTGCTATAAACATCGGGGTGCAGGTGTCCCGGCGTTTCACTGCATCTGTATCTTTGGGGTAAATCCCCAGCAGTGCAATTGCTGGGTCGTAGGGCAGGTCTATTTTTAACTCTTTGAGGAACCTCCACACAGTTTTCCAGAGTGGCTGCACCAGATCACATTCCCACCAACAGTGTATGAGGGTTCCCTTTTCTCCTGCATCCTCTCCAACATTTGTGGTTTCCTGCCTTGTTAATGTTCCCCATTCTCACTGGTGTGAGGTGGTATCACATTGTGGTTTCGATTTGTATTTCCCTGATGGCAAGTGATGCAGAGCATTTTCTCATGTGCATGTTGGCCATGTCTATGTCTTCTTCTGTGAGATTTCTGTTCATGTCTTTTGCCCATTTCATGATTGGATTGTTTGTTTCTTTGGTGTTGAGTTTAAGAAGTTCTTTATAGATCTTGGAAACTAGCCCTTTATCTGATATGTCATTTGCAAATATCTTCTCCCATTCTGTAGGTTGTCTTTGAGTTTTGTTGACTGTATCCTTTGCTGTGCAAAAGCTTCTTATCTTGATGAAGTCCCAATAGTTCATTTTTGCTTTTGTTTCTTTTGCCTTCATGGATGTATCTTGCAAGAAGTTACTATGGCCGAGTTCAAAAAGGGTGTTGCCTGTGTTCTTCTCTAGGATTTTGATGGAATCTTGTCTCACATTTAGATCTTTCATCCATTTTGAGTTTATCTTTGTGTATGGTGAAAGAGAGTGGTCTAGTTTCATTCTTCTGCATGTGGATGCCCAATTTTCCCAGCACCATTTATTGAAGAGACTGTCTTTCTTCCAATGGATAGTGTTTCCTCCTTTATCGAATGTTAGTTGCCCATAAAGTTCAGGGTCCACTTCTGGATTCTCTATTCTGTTCCACTGATCTATGTCTGTTTTTGTGCCAGTACCACACTGTCTTGATGACCACAGCTTTGTAGTACAACCTGAAACCTGGCATTGTGATGCCCCCAGATATGGTTTTCTTTTTTAAAATTCCCCTGGCTATTCGGGGTCTTTTCTGATTCCACACAAATCTTAAAATAATTTGTTCTAACTCTCTGAAGAAAGTCCATGGTATTTTGATAGGGATTGCATTAAACGTGTATATTGCCCTGGGTAACATTGACATTTTCACAATATTAATTCTGCCAATCCATGAGCATGGAATATTTTTCCATCTCTTTGTGTCTTCCTCAATTTCTTTCAGAAGTGTTCTATAGTTTTGAGGGTATAGATCCTTTACCTCCTTGGTTAGGTTTATTCCTAGGTATCTTATGCTTTTGGGTGCAATTGTAAATGGGATTGACTCCTTAATTTCTCTTTCTTCAGTCTCATTGTTAGTGTATAGAAATGCCACTGACTTCTGGGCATTGATTTTGTATCCTGCCACGCTACCGAATTGCTGTATGAGTTCTAGCAATCTTGGGGTGGAGACTTTTGGGTTTTCTACGTAGAGTATCATGTCATCGGCGAAGAGGGAGAGTTTGACTTCTTATTTGCCAATTTGAATGCCTTTAATGTCTTTTTGTTGTCTGATTGCTGAGGCTAGGACTTCTAGTACTATGTTGAACAGCAGTGGTGAGAGTGGACATCCCTGTCTTGTTCCTGATCTTAGGGGAAAGGCTCGCAGTGCTTCCCCATTGAGAATGATATTTGCTGTGGGCTTTTCATAGATGGCTTTTAAGATGTTGAGGAATGTTCCCTCTATCCCTACACTCTGAAGAGTTTTGATCAGGAATGGATGCTGTATTTTGTCAAATGCTTTCTCTGCATCCAATGAGAGGATCATATGGTTCTTGGTTTTTCTCTTGCTGATATGATGAATCACATTGTTTTACGGGTGTTGAACCAGCCTTGTGTCCCAGGGATAAATCCTACTTGGTCATGGTGAATAATTTTTTTAATGTACTGTTGGATCCTATTGGCCAGTATCTTGATGAGAATTTTTGCATCCATGTTCATCAGGGATATTGGTCTCTAATTCTCCTTTTTGGTGGGGTCTTTGTCTGGTTTTGGAATTAAGGTGATGCTGGCCTCATAGAACGAATTTGGAAGTACTCCATCTCTTTCTATCTTTCCAAACAGCTTTAGGAGAATAGGTATGATTTCTTCTTTAAATGTTTGATAGAATTCCCCTGGGAAGCCATCTGGCCCTGGACTCTTGTGTCTTGGGAGGTTTTTGATGACTGCTTCAATTTCCTCCCTGGTTATTGGCCTGTTCAGGTTTTCTATTTCTTCCTGTTCCAGTTTTGGTAGTTTGTGGCTTTCCAGGAATGTGTCCATTTCTTCTAGATTGCCTAATTTATTGGCGTATAGCTGTTCATAATATGTTTTTAAAATCGTTTGTATTTCCTTGGTGTTGGTAGTGATCTCTCCTTTCTCATTCATGATTTTATTAATTTGAGTCTTCTCTCTCTTCATTTTAATAAGGCTGGCTAATGGTTTATCTATCTTGTTAATTCTTTCAAAGAACCAACTCCTGGTTTTGTTGATCTGTTCCACAGTTCTTCTGGTCTCGATTTCGTTGAGTTCTGCTCGAATCTTTATTAACTCCCTTCTTCTCTTGGGTGTAGGATCTATTTGCTGTTTTTTCTCTAGCTCCTTTATGTGTAAGGTTAGCTTTTGTATTTGAGTTCTTTCCAGTTTTTGAATGGATGCTTGTATTGCGATGTATTTCCCCCTTAGGACTGCTTTTGCTGCATCCTAAAGATTTTGAACGGTTGTATCTTCATTCTCATTAGTTTCCATGAATCTTTTTAATTCTTCCTTAATTTCCTGGTTGACCCTTTTATCTTTTAGCAGGATGGTCCTTAACCTCCACGTGTTTGAGGTCCTTCCAAACTTCTTGTTGTGATTTAGTTCTAATTTCAAGGCATTATGGTCTGAGAATATGCAGGGGACAATCCCAATCTTTTGGTATCGGTTCAGACCCGATTTGTGACCCAATATGTGGTCTATTCTGGAGAAAGTTCCATGTGCGCTTGAGGAGAATGTGTATTCAGTTGAGTTTGGATGTAAAGTTCTGTAGATATCTGTGAAATCCATCTGGTCCAGTGTATCATTTAAACCTCTCGTTTCTTTGGAGATGTTGTGCTTAGAAGACCTATCGAGTATAGAAAGAGCTAGATTGAAGTCACCAAGTATAAGTGTATTATTATCTTAGTATTTCTTCACTTTGGTTAATAATTGGTTTATATATTTGGCAGCTCCCACATTCGGGGCATATATATTGAGGATTGTTAAGTCCTCTTGTTGAATAGATCCTTTAAGTATGATATAGTGTCCCTCTTCATCTCTCACTACAGTCTTTGGGGTATATTTTAGTTTATCTGATATAAGGATGGCTACCCCTGCTTTCTTTTGAGGACCATTCGAATGGTAAATGGTTCTCCAACCTTTTATTTTCAGGCTGTAGGTGTCCTTCTGTCTAAAATGAGTCTCTTGTAGACAGCAAATAGATGGGTCCTGCTTTTTTATCCAGTCTGAAACCCTGCGCCTTTTGATGGGGTCATTAAGCCCGTTCACGTTCAGAGTTACTATTGAGAGATATGAGTTTAGTGTCATCATGTTATCTATTCAGTCCTTGTTTTTGTGGACTGTTCCACTGAACTTCTTCTTAAAGGGGAATTTTAAGAGTCCCCCTTAAAATTTCTTGCAGAGCTGGTTTGGAGGTCACATATTCTTTTAGTTGCTGCCTGTCTTGGAAGCTCTTTATCTCTCCTTCCATTTTGAATGAGAGCCTTGCTGGATAAAGTATTCTTGGTTGCATGTTCTTTTCATTTAGGACCCTGAATATATCCTGCCAGCCCTTTCTGGCCTGCCAGGTCTCTGTGGAGAGGTCTGCTGTTACCCTAATACTCCTCCCCATAAAAGTCAGGGATTTCTTTTCTCTTGCTGCTTTAAGGATCATCTCTTTATCTTTGGAGTTTGCAAGCTTCACTATTAAATGTCGAGGTGTTGAACGGTTTTTATTGATTTTAGGGGGGGATCTCTCTATTTCCTGGAGCTGAATGCCTGTTTCCCTTCCCAGATTAGGAAAGTTTTCAGCTAGAAGTTGTTCAAATACATATTCTGGCCCTCTGTCTCTTTCGGCGCCCTCGGGAACCCCAATTAAACGTAGGTTTTTCTTCCTCAGGCTGTCGTTTATTTCCCTTAATCTATCTTCATGGTCTTTTAATTGTTTGTCTCTTTTTTCCTCAGTTTCCCTCTTTGCTATCAACTTGTCTTCTAGGTCACTCACTCGTTCTTCCACCTCGTTAACCCTCGTCGTTAGGACTTCTAGTTTGGATTGCATCTCATTCAATTGATTTTTAATTTCTGCCTGATTAGCTCTAAATTCTGCAGTCATGAAGTCTCTTGAGTCCTTTATACTTTTTTCTAGAGCCACCAGTAGCTGTATAATAGTGCTTCTGAATTGGCTTTCTGACATTGAATTGTAATCCAGATTTTGTAACTCTGTGGGAGAGAGGACTGTTTCTGATTCTTTCTTTTGAGGTGCGGTTTTCCTTCTAGTCATTTTGCTCAGTGCAGAGTGGCCAAAAGCAAGTTGTATTGGGAAAAAGAGAAAAAGAGAGGAGAGAAAGAAGGAAAGAAAAGAGAAAGAGGAAAAAAAAGGGAAAAAAACGAAAAGAAAAAAAGAGAGAAGAAAAAGAGAAAGAAAAAGAAAGGAGAAAAAAAAAGGGTGTGGGGGAAGGAAACAAATCAAAAAGCAATGCAAAACAAAACAAAACAAAACAAAAAAACAAACAAACAAACAAAAAAAAAACCAGGGGGGAGTATCTTCTGATTCTGTGTACTTTAAGTCCCTTGGCTTCTCCTGGAAGTTGTCAGTCTAGCTGGTGTTCTGGGGGAGGGGCCTGCTGTGCTGATTTCAGGTGTTAGCAGTTCGGGGAGCTGCTCTGCCCCTGCCTGGTGCAGGGCTCAGTGGGGGCTGTTTACGCCGTGAGGCCGCAGGAGGAACAGCCCCAGTGGCGGGGCCAGCTCTGGAAACCTGGATTCAGCCCCCGCAGGAACTCCGTCTGCAGGGCCTGGAGGCTCCGGGGCGGGGCCGCTGATCTGCTCAGTTGGGGCAGGAGCGTCCTCGCTGTCCTGGGCCCTCCCGGCCTCTGCCTGTCCCGGGGGAGGCGGGATCCTGGGCTGTGTCCCGGCGCCCTGTGCTCCGGAGCCTGCGCTGTTGGATTCGCGCTCCCGGGCCGCGCAGCCCCCTCTGCGGAGCCGCCGCCGGAGCCCCTCCGAGCTGCTCCTGGAACCGCGCAGCCCCCTCGCACGGAGCCTCTTCCTCTGCCCGAGCCCGGCCGAGCTGCTCCCGGGGCCGCGCAGCCCCCTCCGCGGAGCCGCTGCCCGAGCCCCTCCGAGCTGCTCCGGGTCCCGCCGTCCCGCCGTGCGCGCTGCAGCCCTTAGGGAGCTCGGCGCACTCTCCCGGGGCGCAGGTGTCTGTTAGTGTCCCCGGGAGCCCGAGGGCATCCCCGCCCTCCTGGGTCCTGCTCCAACTCCCCGCGAGCCCCTTTCCGCCCGGGAAGGTCGGTGCAGCTCCTGCGTCTCCGGGACGGGGCTCTCCTGTCCTGGGGACAGTCGCCCCGGCCCCAGCCCGGCTCCTCGCAGGACCCCTCCGCCTTGGATGCCTTTTGTTTCTTTATTTCTTTTTTCCCGTCTTCCTACCTTGATAGAAGCCCGAACTCTTCTCACTGTTGCATTCCAGCTGGTCTCTCTTTAATTCTCAGGCCGAATTCATAGATTTTCAGGATGATTGGAAGGTTATCTAGGTAATTTGGTGGAGACAGGTGATTTGGAGACCCTACTCTTCCGCCATCTTGCTCCTCCCCCCTCGACAGATTCAAATTTAATGAGCTTGGATACAGATCACTTTCATTGCATACATTAATTTTTGGTCATAAATTGTTTTTTTCATTCAGTTATACTTGCAATTAAAATATGATGGCAGAATGCCATTCAACAAAAAGCTGCCATCATATATCCAGTTCTCAGGACAGGTGGTTCTTGCTGTATTTTAGAGAAACACTCATTTTGATTCGATTTTTATCTCAGCATTTTTAAGACTAATCCTAATTTAAAAAAAAAAACACCACTCCAAAAGAATGTAAAAATTTGTCTATCTTGAATGTGTTATAGACATCTAAGCCCCAGTGGGCAGAAGTGAATCTCAGAAGATTGGTTCCATTGTTTACTAACTCAATTGACAAATTACAGAAAAATATCTGGGGACCAGGATTCTCAGAAGGGCTTTGTCCCCAAGAAACCCAGTTATTGAAAGGAGAGGCCTATTTCACCCAGGGTCAAACCCCAGCAGAGGAGATGGCAAATTTCTGCTTGCATGAGGAAAGCACAGCCCACATTTGGGTTCCAGGAAAGCAAGGCAGATCCTGGAGCAGGGACACTTTAGGGATCTCCATGCTCAGAAGAAAGACAGGTAGGAGAGGCTTATGTAGACAGGCAGAGAGGTTTTCAGAAAGAAATCAACATGGTGTATGTTTTAGTGTCAAGTGACATAAATTTTGTTGTATTGTTTGCTTTGGCTGTTGACATTGAATTCTAAAATTACATAGACTCCAATAAATTATTCCTCATTATCTAGGCAATTTGGCCTCTGCTGATGATGCTCTGTCTATGTGGAAACTAAGTAAATTTTCTTGCCTAAATTGTCTAGCACATAAATCTGTAGTAACTGAAAAGTAACCAAGAAGGAATTCTTAAGGAGCCAAGGTCCATTGGTTGACTCTAGACAAGATTGCTACAACAACGTTTTTAATGTTTATTTTCATATAATTTCAAAGGAAGCTAAAACAAAAATAGAGCTGAGGTTATACTGGTGGCTCTAGTACTAAAATGAACTCAGCATTTTGGAAGGCAGATCTTCTCATTTTGATTTGATTTGTTTCCTGTTTTTTTTTTAAGCTCAATATAATTAAGGCATTTCTAGCATTTGACTCTTGAATTGAGGTCCTAAGCTCCCAGAATGGCAGCAGAGTAGCCCATGAAGATATCATGAAGAAGCTTGTATCTGAGCAGACTAGGATATGAGCCACTTAGAAATATACAGAGATAATATCCCAGGTAACTGAATGTTTTGAATCAAAAAGAGTCAAGACCTATGTTTGAACAATACTAAGGGGGCTGGAGTGCTGGGAGCAGAATGGAATAGAAGAAAAGTGGATAAAGAAATTGTAGAGGAAGTGAAAAGAGAAGTAGAGCCTGCTATACCATGAAGGCTTTGGCTTTTCTTACTTAAGCTTTAAGAAATCACATACCATATAGTTCAATATGTATAAGACACATCCAATACTGTATCCTTGATAACAAGTGCATATATTTTGCTAAAATCTTGTTTTCATTTTATATGAATTTTTTGCAGTCGAATGAAGATAATATTCCCAATGATTTTGCTCAAATATGAGAGGAAGAAAAGAACACAGCAAAAATAGTGAACTAAAACAACAACAGATTAACAGGACAGTTGATTTCTAATGTGTCCATAAGCTGATCTGCCACATTGATTTACTCACTTATCAGGAATGATTCACAGTACCCTGTGCTGCCAGTAAACCCAGTAAGCTATGCACCATTGTGGACTTTGAGCAGAGGAGTGACACATGCTGTCCTCTGTTTGTTTGTTTATGTATTTATTTATTCTGTCCTCTGTTTTAAAAGTTTCATTCTGGCTGCTTTATTGAGTATTTACTGAATACTCAGGGCACTGTCAAGGGCAGGTGGATGTGGATAGGGTACAAGGAGACTATTGAACAATCCAGGTGAGAGGAAGTGGCATTTCTGCAAATGTTTTCAGATGGAGCCAGATTATTTTGGTAAGAAATTAGATCCTAGGTATGAGAAAAACAAAAGTCAAGTTTTCTGGCCTGAACAAGTGGGAGGATGGAGTAGTCACTAATGAGATGGGAGAGAAATACAGGGGGAGACTCTTGGGTGAGAAAGAAATGCAGGTTAGTTAGTGCTAAGTTCCAGATTATTTAAAGCTTTTATTTATTTATTAATGAGAGACTCTGATAGAGAGAGGCAGAGACACAGGCAGAGGCAGAAGTAAGCTCCCTGCAAAGAGCCCAATGTGGGACTAGATCCTGGACCCCAGGATCATGCTCTGAGCTGAAGGCAGGAGTTCAACTGCTGAGCCACTCAGGCATCCCGAGTTCCATATTCTATTTTGACATGTCAATGTGCATTTCAAATAGGGAAATTATTTACATGAGACATATTCAAGCTTAATACACAAATTTTGCTGTGAGGACCAGGTGATAGAATTTACAGTCAAGAGCCTGCATCAAACCTCAAGGACAATGAGGATATATTGAGAGGTATTCAACCCTGATGTCCTACACTAACATGTTGGAAGATGAGGAAAGATACTAAACAAAAAAATAGATATGATGTGAGATACAGGTCTGTAGTTGAATTCAGATGGTGCATAGCTGGGCTTGTTCGAGGCAAGAGTAGATCCAGGAAGACAGTGGAATCATCTAGCCATTCTGACAACAGATTAAGACATTTGGAATGCTTGAAGAGCCACTGAAATGTGACATTACTACTTTGGTGGAGTGATGAGGGGAAAACCCTAATTGTAGTGGATTCAAGGCGGAGGGATGCAGGCAGTCCACAGAGACAACACCCTCAGGAAGTGGAGCAGTCTATGTGAGTAGACAGCTGCAGGCAGTAGGTTCTGGAGAACAGAATGACATCAAGACCTCATCTTTCCTGTTCTTTCTTTTTCAAGGGAGAAAAAAACCCAGCTTGCTTATATGCTAAGGAAATGATCTGGCAGACAGGGACCATTGTTAACTCAGGAGAGTAAGGAAGTGTCATGCCTGCTATGCCTCCCACCATGTAGGAGGGTGTAAGAACTAAAGCATGTGTGGAGGGAATTGCCCTAACCCAGGAATAGACCTTTAATTTGGAGGATTATTAGGAAGCAGATGCAGAGGACCTGAAGGTGTACTTGGGGAATTCAAGTGCCTGAGCATCTGGATATTCCCACTGGAGGATTTCAGTTTTCTTCAGAACAATAGGTCTTTTGTTGAAGGTATGTATAGACAGACAAGGAAATGTTGGAGATGTCCAAAAGAGAAAAACATATGAACTAGTCACTGGGGAAAATGGAAGAGTACGTGGATGAAGAAAAGGTGGAGTCATTGTTCCACAGGACTACAGACACACAGAATTACTGGTTATGAATTTTAAAATGACAACATTATGTTTTGCCCCTCATCTCCTTCATTTCAGGAAAGCTTAGGTACGGCAGGTGGATGTTGCCTTTACCCAGGACTAGCTTTGACAATGAAGGAAAGGAAAGCAAAGGAAAGGTGACATATTGAGTTTATACAGGATACATGCTCAGTGGCTCAGTATGGTATCCAACTGGGCAAGAAAAGGCACCAATGGACGTATGCATTAGCCCAGCACAAAGCTTCCCACCTCCCCCCACCATGTACACACACACACACACACACACACACACACACACACAGAGCAAGGTATCCATAAATACAGTTTGAAAGGAGAATAAGTAAACTTCCCCAAGGTGTCATAGGAGATATGCTCTGTCTGATTTCTATATCAGACAAAGTCTATCTGTGAGAAAACAAACTCATTGCTTCCGTATGTGCCTGTTTTAAAAATGCCATTATGTTTAGTTTCCATGTTGGCATTGTATTAGAGATTTTTTGTTTTGTTCTGATTGTTTGTTTTGTTGTTTTTGTTTTTATTTTTAATTTTGGATCTGAGACTTCTAAATTTCAGAGAACACAAGAAATGGAATTTGCTGAGGTTCTTTCCAAGATCTAACATCCACATTCCACTTGTGATGTCAAAGTAATTTCTTATAAAAGCAAGATGAAATTTTTGCTATAAAGTGCTTGTCCTTGTAAAGTGTTATACATAGAGATTTAAGCTATTAAAAAATGGTCTCTCATCTACAAAACATCAATAAATACAGATATTTGTATGGCTTGTGTACAGTGCTTTTCCAAAATATTTTTCCTTCCACAGGCAATGAAGCCCCCAAATGTGTCCAGTGTCACTGAGTTTCAGCTCCTGGGGTTCCAGAACCTTCTTGAATGGCAGACGCTGCTCTTTCCCATTTTCTTGTTCATCTACTTTCTCACAGTCACAGGGAATGTTGTCATTATTGCAGTGGTGAGCGAGGACCAGCAACTACACTCACCCATGTACGTATTTCTCAAACATCTCTCCTTTCTGGAGATCTGGTATACATCCACCATTGTGCCCCTTCTCCTAGCCAACCTACTCTGCCATGGCCAAGCCATCTCCTTCCCTGCGTGTATGATGCAGCTTTACTTCTTTGTGTTCTTTGGGGCTACCGAATGCTTTCTTCTGGCTATGATGGCCTATGACCAATATCTGGCCATCTGCAACCCACTCCACTACTCTTTCCTGATGAGTCCTGAAATCTGCACCAAGTTGGTGGCAATCTCCTGGTTGACAGGTGTTGGAACAGGATTTCTGCCCTCGCTAATGATTTCCAAGTTGGATTTCTGTGGTCCTAACGAGATCAATCATTTCTTCTGTGACCTCCCACCCCTCATGCAGCTCTCATGTTCCAGTGTGTTTATCACCAGGATGGTCATCTTTATCCTGTCAATTGCAGTGCTGTGCATTTGCTTTTTTCTTACTCTCATATCCTATGTTTTCATTGTATCTACCATATTGAGAATTCCTTCAGCCTCTGGCCAGATGAAGACCTTTTCCACATGTGGCTCCCATTTGGCTGTTGTCACTATCTACTATGGGACCATGATCTCCATGTATGTTCGCCCCAATGACCACTTATCACCTGAAATTAGTAAGATCATTTCTGTCTTCTACACTGTGGTCACCCCATTGCTGAACCCTGTCATCTACAGCTTGAGGAACCAAGAATTCAAAGACGCTGTTAGAAGAGTCATAAGAAAAAAGTGTGGTATCTATGGAGTAAGATTGAAGGGGAGTTTCTGTGTTAGGTAAGAAAAATTAACAATAGATTAAGTTTGGGAATATGTGAGTGGCAGGTTTGGAGCCTTCAAACTGTAATGCCATCCTTGGCACTATGTTGAATTCCACAAGCCATAATAAAATAATTTCTTCATGACCCCTTACCAACAATCATTCAGAAGACAAGTCATCCTTATCAAATCATTTTCGGGGCAATTTTGTCCTTTGAAATTTTCTTTCACCTTCTGATGAGAATCTAACTGTGTGATTTCAGGGCATGATGATTTCACACATTACTTTCAGATTTTACAATAGGATTTATCCTGAGTTCATAAAGCATAGTGTAGAAAGTTATACATCTTTTAAGTACTGGTAGGAGACTAGCCTTATAGATTCAAATCCTGGTGCTTTTGGTGCCTATGAAATGTCTATGGAGTGAATGAAGATAGAGAAATTATTATTGACTTAATGACAAGAAAAAGAAGGTTTTTTTTAAATGCCAAAAATCTATCTATAGGAACTTAGAAATGTTAATGTTTTTGTTTAATAAAATCACAGGAAAGAAAAGAAGAGAAGGAAGATGACAGAGGGAAGGAGGCATAAGTGGAGGGAGAGGGATAGGTGGAGAGAGAGAAGAAGGAAGAAGAGGAGAGAAAGACAAAAGACACAGAGAGAAAGTAAAAAAGAAAAGAAAAGAAAGGAAAGGAAGCAGATGTGAGGGGAGGAAGTTGGGAAGAAAGGAGTCAAAGTTTCTTTTATCAGCAAATATCTAGAAGACCTCTATTAATCCTGCCTACTATCTCATTCATTAATTCCACAAATATTTTCAAGCGCTTTATATATGCCAGTCCTCTTGCTTCATTCTGGATTGCCCAGGGACATAATGGCAAAGCAATGCCCAAGGAAGGTTTTGGCTGAATGGAGCCTCTAGCCTGGAAGGAGAGAGAGAAATGTAATGACTTATGAATGGAATAATGGATTTATGTCTATTTGTGATGTTTGCTGTGAAACAATAAAGTATACTATGGTGCATTACATGGAAGGAGGGTCTGAATCAACATAGAGGGTTAGGAAAAACTTTCCATGTTAATGTTGTAGGTTAGCCAACCCTATACAGATGAGGAGAACGAGATTGAAAGCAGTAGTCTATTTAACTCAGCATAATACCCTCCAGTTCCATCCACATTGAAGCAAATGGTGGGTATTTGTCATTTCTAATGGCTGCTGGGGATGGGGGTGAATGGGTGACAGGCACTTAGGGGGGCACTTGACGGGATGAGCACTGGGGGTTATTCTGTATGTTGGCAAATAGAACACCAATAAAAAATAAATTTATTATTAAAAAAAAGAAAGGAGTAGTCTAGGTAAAGGGCAGGAGATGAATGTTGGGGGAAGCCCGGGGAACCTGGAATGGAGGAAAGAGATGAGTTTGGAGAGAAAGGCAGGAGCTGGTCCCTGAAAGTGATTCAAAGCCCTATAAGCGGTTTTGGAATTTACACTAAGACAAATGATGGGGTTATTGAAGGGTATCAAATGGTAACTGACATGATATATTTTGCATTTGCAATTCTTCCTAGTGTTTAGAGAAAAGAGTGAAAGAAAGAAACAGTTGGAAAAAAGAAAGAAAGAAAAAGAAAGAAAGAAAGAAAAGAAGAAAGAAAGAAAGAAAGAAAGAAAGAAAGAAAGAAAGAAAGAAAGAAAGAAAAGAAAGAAAGAAAGAAAGAAAGAGTAGGTGGAATCAGCAGTAACCCACATGAGAGAGGAGCTTGGCTTGATTTTAGTTTTTCTTTATAAATTTATTTTTATGCCATTGCCATTGTATACATAGACCACATCTTCTTTATCCATTCATCTTTGATGGACATCGAGGCTCCGGCCTAGGTTTGGCTATTGTGGACATTGCTGCTATAAACATCATGGTGCAGGTGTTCCTGCGTTTCATTGCATCTGTATCTTTGGGGTAAATCCCCAGCAGTTGCACTGCTGTCATAGGGCAGATCTATTTTTAACACTTTGAGGAACCTCCATACAGTTTTCCAGAGTGGCTGCACCAGTTCACATTCACACCAACAGTGCAGGAGTGTTCCCCTTTCTCCACATCCTCTCCAAAATTTGTGGTTTCCTGATTTGTTAATTTTCCCCATTCTCACTGGTGTGAGGTGGAATCTCATTGTGGTTTTGATTTGTATTTCCCTGATGGCACGTGATGTGGAGCATTTCCTCATGGGCTTGTTGGCCATGTCTATGTCTTCCTCTGTGAGATTTATGTTCATGTCTTATGCCCATTTCATGATTGGATTCTTTGTTACTTTGCTGTTGAGTTTATTTTTATTTATTTTTATTTTTTAGAAGAGTTTTTTTTAAATTTTTATTTATTTATGATAGTCACAGAGAGAGAGAGAGAGAGGCAGAGACATAGGCAGAGGGAGAAGCAGGCTCCATGCACTGGGAGCCCCATGTGGGATTCGATCCCGGGTCTCCAGGATCACGCCCTGGGCCAAAGGCAGGCGCCAAACTGCTGCGCCACCCAGGGATCCCTGCTGTTGAGTTTAATAAGTTCTTTATAGATCTTGGAAACTAGCTCTTTATCTGATACGTCATTTGCAAATATCTTCTCCCATTCTGTAGGTTGTCTTTGAGTTTTGTTGCTTTGCAAAAGCTTCTTATCTTGATGAAGTGCAATAGTTCATTTTTGCTTTTGTTTCTCTTGCTTTCATGGTTAAATCTTGCAAGAAGTTACTGTGGCTGAGTTTAAAAAGGGTGTTGCCTGTGTCCTCCCCTAGGATTTTGATGGAATCTTGTCTCAATAAATATCTTTCAACCATTTTGAGTTTATCTTGTGTATGGTGCAAGAGAGTGGTCTACGTTCATTCTTTTGCACGTGGATGTCCAATTTTCTCAGCACCATTTATGAAAGAGACTGTCTTTTTTCCAGTGGATAGTCTTTCCTCCTTTGTCAAATATTAGTTCACCATAAAGTTGAGGGTCCACTTCTGGATTCTCTATTCTGTTCCATTGATCTATGTGTCTGTTTTTGTGCCAGGACCACACTGTCTTGATGACCACAGCTTTGTAGTACAACCTGAAACCTGGCATTGTGATGCCCCCAGATATGGTTTTCATTTTTAAAATTCCCCTGGCTATTCGGGGTCTTTTCTGATTCCACACAAATCTTAAAATAATTTGTTCTAACTCACTGAAGAAAGGCCATGGTATTTTGATAGGGATTGCATTAAACATGTAAATTGCCCTGGGTAACATTGACATTTTCACTATATTAATTCTTCCAATCAATGAGCATGGAATATTTTTCCATCTCTTTGTGTCTTCCTCAATTTCTTTCAGAAGTGTTCTGTAGTTTTTAGGGTATAGATCCTTTCCCTCTTTGGTTAGGTTTATTCCGAGGTATCTTATGCTTTTGGGTGCAATTGTAAATGGGATTGACTCCTTAATTTCTCTTTCTTCGGTCTAATTGTTAGTGTCTAGAAATGCCACTGACTTCTGGTCATTGATTTTATATCCTGCCACACTGCCAAATTGCTGTACGAGTTCTAGCAATCTGGGGGGGGGGGGAGTGTTTTGGGTTTTCTATGTAGAGTATCATGTCATCAGCAAAGAGGGAGAGTTTGACTTCTTTGCCAATTTGAATGCCTTTTATTTCTCTTTTTATTCTTCAGTGCATTATTATTTTTTTTTAAATTTATTTTTTATTGGTGTTCAATTTGCCAACATATAGAATAACACCCAGTGCTCATCCCGTCAAATGCCCACCTCAGTGCCCGCCACCCAGTCACCCTCACCCCCCGCCCACCTCCACTTCCACCACCCCTCGTTTGTTTCCCAGAGTTAGGAGTCTTTCAAGTTCTGTCTCCATTTCTGATACTTCCTACTTATTTTTTCTCCTTTCCCCTTTATTCCTTTCATATTTCTTATATTCCCCAAACTAATGAGACCATATACTCTTCGGCCTACTCCGATTGACTAATTTCACTCAGCATGACGCCCTCGAATTCTATCCATGTGGAAGCAAATGGTGGGTATTTGTCATTTCTAATGGCTGAGTAATATTCCATTGTATACATAAACCACATCTTCTTTATCCATTCATCTTTCGATGGACACCAATGCTCCTTCCATAGTTTGGCTATTGTGGACATTGCTGATATAAACATTGGGGTGCAGTTGCCCTGGCGTTTCATTGCATCTGTATTTGGGGTAAATCTCCAGCAGTGCAATTGCTGGGTCATAGGGCAGATCAGTTTTTAACTTTTGAGGAACCTCCTCTCAGTTTTCCAGAGTGGCTGCACCAGTTCACATTCCCACCAACAGTGTAAGAGGGTTCCGTTTTCTCCCCATCCTCTCCAACATTTGTGGTTTCCTGCCTTGTTAATTTTCCCCATTCTCACTGGTGTGAGGTGGTATCTCATTGTGGATTTGATTTGTATTTCCCTGATGGCAAGTGATGCCCAGCATTTTCTCATGTGCTTTTTGGCCATGTCTATGTCTTCCTCTGTGAGATTTCTGTTCATGTCTTTTGCCCAGTTCATGATTGGATTGTTTGTTTCTTTGATGCTGAGTTTAAGAAGTTCTTTATAGATCTTGGAAACAAGCCCTTTATCTGATACCTCATTTGCAAATATCTTCTCCCATTCTGTAGGTTGTCTTTTAGTTTTGTTGACGTTATTCTTTCCTGTGCAAAAGCTTCATATCTTGATGAAGTCCCAATAGTTCATTTTTGCTTTTGTTTCTTTTGCCGTCATGGATGTATCTTGCAAGAAGTTACTGTGGCTGAGTTCAAGGGTGTTGCCTGTGTTCACCTCTAGGATTTTGATGGAATCTTGTCTCACATTTAGATCTTTCATCCATTTTGAGTTTATCTTTGTGTATGGTGAAACAGAGTGGTCTAGTTTCATTCTTCTGCATGTGGATGTCCAATTTTCCCAGCATCATTTATTGAAGACACTGTCTTTCTTCCAGTGGATAGTTTTTCCTCCTTTATCGAATATTAGTTCACCATAAACTTTAGGGCCTGTTTCTGGATTCTCCATTCTGTTCCATTGATCTATGTGTCTGTTTTTGTGACAGTATCACACTGTCTTGATGACCACAGCTTTGTAGTACAACCTGAAATCTGGCATTGTGATGCCCCCAGCAATGGTTTTCTTTTTTAAAATTCCCCTGGCTATTTGTGGTCTTTTCTGATTCCACACAAACCTTAAAATAATTTGTCTTACGCTTTGAAGAAAGACCATGGTATTTTGATAGGGATTGCATTAAACGTGTAAATTGCCCTGGGTAACATTCACTTTTCACAATATTAATTCTGCCAATCCATGTGGAATATTTTTCCATCTCTTTGTGTCTTCCTCCATTTCTTTCAGAAGTCTTCTATAGTTTTTAGGGTATAGACCCTTTTTGTCTTTGGTTAGGTTTATTCCCAGGTATCTTGTGCTTTTGGGTGCATGTGTAAATGGGATTGACTCCTTAATTTCTCTTTCTACAGTCTCATTGTTAGTGTCTAGAAATGCCACTGACTTCTGGGCATTGATTTTGTATCCTGCCACACTGCCGAATTGCTGTATGAGTTCTAGAAATCTTGGGGTGGAGTGTTTTGGGTTTTCTATGTAGAGTATCATGTCATCGGTGAAGAGGGAGAGTTTGACTTCTTCTTTGCCAATTTGAATGCTTGTATTTCTTTTTGTTGTCTCATTGCTGAGGGTAGGACTTCCAGTACTATGTTGAATGGCAGTAGTGAGAGTGGACATCCCTGTCTTGTTCCTGATCTTAGGGGAAAGGCTCCCAGTGCTTCCCTATTGAGAATGATATTTGCTGTGGGCTTTTCATAGAAGGCTTTTAAAATTTGAGGAATGTTCCCTCTATCCCTACACTCTGAAGAGTTTTTAATCTCTTGAGGAATAGGTGCTGTATATTGACTAATGCTTTGTCTGCATCTATTGAGAGGATCATATGGTTCTTGGTTTTTCTCTTGCTGATATGATGAATCACATTGATCATTTTACGAGAGTTGAACCAGCCTTGCATCCCGGGGATAACTCCTACTTGGTCAGGGTGAATAATCTTAACGTACTGTTGTATCCTATTGGCTAGTATCTTGTTGAGAATTTTTGGATCCATGTTCATCAGGGATATTGGTCTCTAATTCTCCTTTTTGATGGGGTCTTTGTCTGGTTTTGGAATTAAGATGATGCTGGCCACATAGAACGAATTTGGAAGTACTCCATCTCTTTCTATCTTTCCAAACAGCTTTAGTAGAATAGGTATGGTTTCCTCTTTAAATGTTTGATAGAATTCCCCAGGGAAGCCATCTGGCCCTGGACTCTTGTGTCTTGGGAGGTTTTTGATGACTGCTTCAATTTCCTCCCTGGTTATTGGCCTGTTCACGTTTTCTATTTCTTCCTGTTCCAGTTTTGGTAGTTTGTGGTTTTCCAGAAATGTATCCAATTCTTCTCGTTTCCTAATTTATTGGCGTATAGCTGTTTATAATATGTTTTTAAAATTGTTTGTATTTTTGGTGTTGGTAGCGATCTCTCCTTTCTCATTCATGATTTTATTAATTTGAGGCTGTTCTCTCTTCTTTTTAATAAGTCTGGGTAATGGTTTTTCTATCTTATTAATTCTTTCAAAGAACCAACTTCTGGTTTTGTTGATCTGTTCCACAGTTCTTCTGGTCTCGATTTCATTGACTTCTGCTCTAATCTTTATTAACTCCCTTCTTCTGCTGGGTGTTCAATCTATTTGCTGTTTTTTTCTCTAGCTCCTTTAGGTGTAAGGTTAGCTTTTGTATTTGAGTTCTCTGCAGTTTTTGGATGGATGCTTGTATTGTGATGTATTTCCTCCTCAGGACCGCTTTTGCTGTTTCCCAAAGATTTTGAACGGTTGAATCTTCATTCTCACTAGTTTACATGAATCTTTTTAATTCTTCTTTAATTTCTTGGTTGACCCTTTCATCTTTTAGCAAGATGTTCCTTAACCTCCACGTGTTTGAGGTCCTTCCAAACTTCTTGTTGTAATTTAGTTCTAATTCAAGGCATTCTGGTCTGAGAATATGCAGGGGACAATCCCAATCTTTTGGTGTCACTTCAGACCTGTTTTGTGACCCAGTATGTGGTGTATTCTGGAGAAAGTTCCATGTGCACTTGAGAAGAATGTGTATTCAGTTGAGTTTGGATGTAAAGTTCTGTAGATATCTGTGAAAACCAACTGGTCCAGTGTATCATTTAAAGCTCTTGTTTCTTTGGAGATGTTGTGCTTAGCATAACTATCGAGTGTATAAAGCGCTAGATTATAGTCATCAAGTTTCAGTGTATTATTATCGAAGTATGTCTTAACCTTGGTTATTAATTGATTGATATTAATATCAATTGATATCAATTGACGTGGGTGGCTCCCACATTCGGGGCATATATTAAGGATTGTTAAGTCCTCTTGTTGGATAGATCCTTTAATTATGATATAGTGTCCCTCTTCATTTCTCACCAGTCTTTGGGAAAAATTTTATTTTATTTGATATAAGGATGGCTACCCCTGCTTTCTTTTGAGGACCATTTGAATGGTACTTTGTTCTCCAACCTTTTATTTTCAGGCTGTATGTGTCCTTACGTCTAAAATGAGTCTCTTGTAGACAACAAATAGTTGGGTCCTGCTTTTTTATCCAGTCTGAAACCCTGTGCCTTTTGATGGGGTCATTAAGCCCATTCCAGTTCAGAGTTACTATTGAAAGATATGAGTTTAGTGTCAGCATGATACCTATTCAGTCACCATTTTTGTGGATTGTTCCATTGGAGTTCCTCTTTAATACGAATTTTAAGAGTCCCCCTTAAAATTTCTTGCAAGCCGATTTGGTGGTCACGTATTCTTTCAGTTCCTGCCTATCTTGGAAGCTCTTTATCTCTCCTTCTATTCTGAAAGAGAGCCTTGCTGGATAAAGTATTCTTGTCTGCATGTTCTTCTCACTTAGGACCCTGAATATATCCTTCCAGCCCTTTCTGGCCTGCCAGGTCTCTGTGGAGAGGTCTGCTGTTACCCTAATATTCCTCCCCATAAAAGTCAGGGATTTCTTGTTTCTTTGCTGCTTTAAGGATCTTCTCTTTATCTTTGGAATTTGCAATTTTCACTTTTAAATGTCAAGGTGTTCAACGGTTTCTATTAATTTTCAGGGGGTGGAGGATCTCTCTATCTCCTGAATCTGAATGCCTGTTTCCTTTCCCATGTTATGAAAGTTTTCAGCTATGATTTGTTCAAATACACTTTCTGGTCCTCTGTCCCTCTCAGTGTCCTCAGGAACCCAATTAAATGAAGATTTTTCCTTCTGAGGTTGTCATTTATTTCCCTTAACCTTTTTTCATTATCTTTTGTTTTTCTCTGTTTTCCTCAGCTTCCTTCCTTGCCATCAACTTGCCTTCTATGTCACTCACTCATTCTTCTACCTCGTTAAACTTCGTCATTAAGACTGCCAATTTGGATTGTATCTCATTTAATTGATTTTTGATTTCCGCCTGATGAGATTAAATTCTCCAGTCATGAAGTCTCTTGAATCCTTTATGCTTTTTTTCTAGAGCTGCCAGTAGCTTTATAATTGCGCTTCTGAATTGGCTTTCTGGCATCAAATTGTAATCTAAATTCTGTAAATCTGTGGGATATAGGACTGTTTCTGATTCTTTCTTTTGTGGTGAGTTTTTACTTCTAGTTGTTTTCCTCAGTGCAGAGGGGCTAAAAACAACTTGTACTGGAAAACGGAAGGAAAAAGAGAAAAAAAAGGGGTGGGGGAACAAACGAGAAACAAGGAGTGGTATCTTCTGATTCTATATACTGTAAGTCCCTAGACTTCCCCTGGAACTTTCCTTCGCTGCTGGTCAAGAACTTGCTCTACCCCTGTCCTTCCAGCTGGTCTTCTGGAGTTGGGGCCTCTTGTGCTGATTCTCAGGTGTGTGTACCTGGGGGAGTTGCCCTGCCCCCTGCCTGGTGCACGGTTCAGTGGGAGCTGTTTATCCTGCGAGGCCACTGCTCCCTGGTGTCTCTGCTCAGTCCCAGGCACAAGGTGACACTAGAGGAGAAACAACAGTGGTGGTGGCCAGCCATCCAGCTCTGGAGTCAGCTCCAACAACAACCACCACAGTCTCCCAGTCAGCAGGGGCCTGATGCTCTGGGGGCAGGAGGGGGGTGCACTGCTCTGCACAGCTTGGGGCTGCCAAGCAGCAAGAGATCCTCTGTCCTGTGTCCGCCTGGCCTCTGCCTGTCTTGGGGGGAGGGGAGCACTGGATCCTGGGCTGTGTCCACCTACTCCCTGGGCTCCTGGGCCTGCACCCCTGGAATCATGCTCTCGGGCCGTGTAGCCCCCTCCATGCAGAGCCATCACCTGAGCAGCCGTCTGAGCTGCTCCCGGCCTGCATGGCATGGGCTCAAGCCCTTTAGGGAGCTCAGCCAGTGGGTGTATGGCGTGCTCTCCCCCAGGGCACATATCCTCCATTAGTGACCCTGGGAGCCTGGGGGCATCCCTGCCCCTCCTGGGATCCTGCCTGAGTTCCCTGGGAGCACCTTTCCATCCAGGAAGGTTGGTAAAGTTCCTGCTTCTCCGGGCCTGGGCTTCCTGTCCTGGAGGCTCTTGCTGACCGTCCTTAGCCCGGCTCCTCGAGCGGGGGGGGGGGGGGGGGGGGGGGAGTGGCGGGGGGGGGGAGTGGCGGGTGGGGGGGACCCACCCCCGTGGATGCTTATTTATGTTTTATTTGTTTGTTTGTTTGTTTATTTTATTTATTTATGTCTTCCTACTTTTTAATATTTTTTTAAAATTTTTTTATTGGAGTTCCATTTGCCAACATATAGCATAATACCCAGTGCTCATCCTGCCAAGTGCCCCCCTGGGTTGCCTTCACCCAGTCACCCCAACCCCACGCCCACCTCCCCTTCCACTACCCCTTGTTCATTTCCGAGAGTTAGGTGTGTCTCATGTTTTGTCACCCTCAATGATATTTTCACTCATTTTCTCTCCTTTCCCTTTATTTCCTTTTACTAATTTTTATATTCCCTAAATCAATGAGACCATATAATGTTTGTCCTTTTCCAATTGACTTATTTCAGTCAGCATAAGACCCTCCAGTTCCAACCACATCGAAGCAAATGGTGGGTATTTCTCTTTTCTAATGGCTGAGTAATATTCCATTGTATACATCTACCACATCTTTTTTTTTTAAAATAATAAATTTATTTTTTATTGGTGTTCAATTTGCCAACATACAGAATAACACCCAGGGGATCCCTGGGTGACGCAGCGGTTTGGCGCCTGCCTTTGGCCCAGGGCGCGATCCTGGAGACCTGGGATCGAATCCCACATCGGGCTCCCGGTGCATGGAGCCTGCTTCTCCCTCTGCCTGTGTCTCTGCCTCTCTCTCTCTCACTGTGTGTCTATCATAAATAAATAAAAAAAATTAAAAAAAAAAGAATAACACCCAGTGCTCATCCCGACAAGTACCCCCCTCAGTGCCCGTCACCCTTTCACCCCCACCCCCTGCCTCCCTCCCCTTCCACCACCCCTCATTCATTTCCCAGAGTTAGGATTCTTTATGTTCTGTCTCCCTTTCTGATATTTCCTACCCATTTCTTCTCCCTTCCCTTATATTCCCTTTCACTATTATTTATATTCCCCAAATGAATGAGAACATATATCTGTCCTTCTCCGATTGACTTATTTCACTCAGCATAATACCCTCCAGTTCCATCCACATTGAAGCAAATGGTGGGTATTTGTCGTTTCTAATGGCTGAGTAATATTCCATTGTATGCATAAACCACATCTTCTTTATCCATTCATCTTTCGATGGACACCGAAGCTCCTTCCACAGTTTGGCTATTGTGATCATTGCTGCTAGAAACATTGGGGTGCAGATGTCCTGGTGTTTCATTGCATCTGTATCTTTGGGGTAAATCCCCAGCAGTGCAATTGCTGGGTCATAGGGCAGATCCATTTTTAACTCTTTGAGGAACCTCCACATGGTTTTATCCCTGGGTGGTTCAACACTCATAAAATAATCAATGCAATAGATCATATCAACAAGAGAAAAAACAAGAAACATATGATCGTCTTAGTAGATGCAGACAATGCACTTGACAAAATACAGAATCCATTCCTGATTAAAACTCTTCAAAGTATAGGGTTAGAGGGAACATTCCTCAACATCTTAAAAGCCATCTATGAAAAGCCCACAGCAAATATCATTCTCAATGGGAATACACTCAGAATCTCCCCCTAAGATCAGGAACACCACAAGGATGTCCACTTTCACCACTGCTATTCAACATAGTACAAGAAGTCCTGGCCTCAGCAGTCAGACAACAAAAAGAAATCAAAGGCATTCAAATTGTCAAAGAAGTCATACTTTCCCTCTTCGCCAATGACATGATACTCTATATAGAAAACCCAAAACACTCCACCCCAAGATTGCTAGAACTCATACAGCAATTCGGCAGTGTGGCAGGATACAAAATCAATGCCCAGAAATCGGTGGCATTTCTCTACACTAACAATGAGACTAAGGAAAGAGAAATTAAGGAGTCAATCCCATTTACAGTTGCACCCAAAAGCATAAGATACCTAGGAATAAACCTAACCAAAGAGGTAAAGGGTCTATACCCTAAAAACTATAGAACACTTCTGAAAGAAATTTAGGAATATGTAGAGATGAAAAACATTCTATACTCCTGCATTAGAAGAATTAATATTCTGAAAATGTCAGTGCTACCCAGGGAAATTCACACATTCAAGGCAATCCCTATCAAAATACCATGGACTTTTCAGAGAGTTGGAACAAATCATCTTAAGATTTGTGTGGAGCCTCTGTTGGTGGGAATGTGAACTGGTACAGCCACTCTGTCTTCCTACCTTGGTAGAAGCGCGGACTCTTCTCACTGTTGCATTCCAGCTCTTGTGTCTTTAAATCTCAGGCCGAATTTGTGGGTTTTCAAGATGATTTGAAAGTTATCTAGGTAAGTTGGTGGGGACAGGTGACTTGGGGATCCTACTCTTCCGCCATCTTGCCCTCTTTTTATACAGGTTCTGTACAGGTTCCCAATTCAAGACATTACACCACTCTACTGATGATGAGTCACACCTGCATCCCCCTGTGGGATGCACATGGGCTGCTCAGTTTGACTTATGCCCCTCCCAGAGGCATTGTGTATCCACTGACCTGATAAAAATACCTACCCTTTCCCCCTGTTTTCCACAGAATGCCCCAGGCCTCAGGTTCAGCTGCATCATGGGGAAGTTTCATCCTTGGGCTATGCCTGTCTCCCTCACTTGCTATCAGTGTGTCTCCAAACAGATATCCCAATAGTCCTTAACTCTCTAGTTCCTGGCTCAATATCTGCCCTCCAGAGAGCCACTTTTTAAGCAGAACAAAATGATGCACACATTGATTCCAGTTGGTGTGAAGCAAGGAGGGTATGGGAGACAGAGGCTAGGACATGTAAGACCTCACACAGTGTGGGAAGATAGTTTTGCTATCATAATACAAAATGCATGCAACCACATTTATATTGTAACTCAAAAGTGGGTTTACCTCTTGGTAGTCATCAAGTCAAAACACGTAAGACAAAGACTAGAAAAGGAAAGATTTTACATTCAAAATATAAGGAGAAGAGTGGAGTGGGTGCTTGGATGGGTTAGTCAGTTAAGCACCTGACTCTTGATTTTGGCTCAGATTGTGATCTTGGGGTCATGAAATCAAGCTCCCTGTCAGGCTTCTTCCTCAGAAGGGACTCTGCTTGAGATGATCTCTCTCTCTCTCTCTCTCTCTCTCTCTGTGAGTCTCATGAATAAAAAAATAAAATATTTTTTAAAAACTACATTCAAGTAAAATCCTGCACATGAACTATTTTGGCAGTTTTATTTATAATTGCCCAAGGTTGGACATGATAAAGATATCTTTCAGTAGGTGAATGGATAGATAAAATATGGTACATCTAGAGAATGGAATACTTCTCAGTGCTGAAAAGAAATGAGCTATCAAGCAAAGAGGACATTCAAGGAATTTAAATGTATATTATTAAGTGAAATAAGCTAATCTGAAGAGGCTACATACTATAGGATTCCAACTATATGACATTCTGGAAAAGGCCAAATCATGGAGACAATATACTATCAGTGGTTTCCAGGTATTGAGAGGTGGGAAGAGTGAACAAAATGAAGACAGAGGATTTTGAGAGAAAGGAAGTTATTTCCTATAACAATTTAAATGTATATTCATGTCATTATAAATTTGTCCAAAACCACAGAATATAAAACATGAGGAGTAAACTCTAATGTCAATTCTGGACATTGGGGATCCCTGGGTGGCACAGCGGTTTGGTGCCTGCCTTTGGCCCAGGGCCTGATCCTGGAGACCCGGGATCGAATCCCATGTTGGGCTCCTGGAGCATGGAGCCTGCTTCTCCCTCTGCCTGTGTCTCTGCCTCTCTCTCTCTCTCTCTCTCTCTGTGACTATCATAAATAAATAAAAAATTTTAAAAAAATTCTGGACATTGGATGATGATGCTTTGTCAATGTAGGACCATGATTTTTAAGAAATATACCACTCTGGTGGGGTTAATAATCAGCAAGGCTGTGAATGTATGGAGTTAAATATTTATAAGCATATGCTATAGTTACTGCTCAAGTTTGCTCTGAATACATATCTCCTTGGGAAAAAGAAAAAATAAGTATACTGGGACATCTGAATGGTTCAGTTGGTTAAGTGTCTGCCTTCAGCTTAGTTCATAATCCCAGGGTTCTGGGATTGAGCCCCTCATAACAATCAATAACAAACATAAACTCATTAATAATAAAGCAATAATAATAGGGGACTTTAACACTCCACTTACATTAATGTACAGATCATCTAAGCAGAAAATCAACAAGGAAACTATAACTTTGAAAGACACACAGGAACACATGGACTTCACAGATATATTCAGAACATTTCATCCTAAAGCAACAGAAAACACATTCTTCTCTAGTTAGCGCACATGGAATATTCTCCATAATAGACCACATATTGTGTCACGAATAAGCCCTGAGGGCAGCCTTGGTGGTTCAGCGGTTTGGCGCCGCCTTAGGCCCAGGGTGTGATCCTGGAGATCTGAGATCGAGTCCCACATTGGGCTCCCTGCATGGAGCCTGCTTCTCCCTCTGCCTGTGTCTCAGCCTCTCTCTCTCTCTCTCTCTTTCTCCATGTTTCTCATGAATAAATAAATAAAATCTTAAAAAAGACAAATAAGCCCTGAACAAGTACAAAAAGATTGAAATCATACCATGCATATATTTTCAGACCATGCCACTATCAACCAGAATAAACAATTTGGAAAGACCATAAATACATGGAGATTAAAAACATCCTACCCAGATTAAAGAGCAATCTATCCTGGGTTAATCAGGAAATTAAAGAAGAAATAAAAAATTAAATGGAAGTTTTAATGAAAATGAAAAAAAAATAGCAGTCCAAAACCTTTGGGATGCATGAAGACAGTCCTAAGAGGGAAGTATATTGCTATACAGGCCTCCCTTAAGAAAGAGGAAAAACAATAAATACACAACTCAAACTTGGACCTACAGGAGCTAGAAATGGAACAGCAAATAAAGCCTAAAGCCAACAGAAGTAGGAAAATAATGAATATTAGATAAGTCAAAAATTTAACATCTGGAGTAGCAGAAAAGTTCACCCATCAGAGGAGATATCAGAAGAAGCTGACCGAGAACAAGCCTGTGACAAGAGACAGACTACAACGATGGAAATAACTGATGTGCTTATGTATGTCAATGAATCACCGAATTAATCATTTGTGAAAGTATACAACTGCTCAATTTCTCATGATATACAGTAAACCTTTTTTAAGAGCTTAAAAAAATGTCCCCTCAACTCTATGGTTAACTATTCTTTTTAAAAAATTATTCTTTTTTTGCTTTTATTTAATTTCAATTTAGTTAGCATATAGTGTATTATTAGTTTCAGAGGTAGAGTTTAGTGATTCATCAGTTACATATAACACCTAGTGCTCATTAAATCAAGTGCTGTCCGTAATGCCAATCAGCCAGTTATGTCATTCCCCA
Source organism: Canis lupus familiaris (assembly GCF_011100685.1). Classification (NCBI taxonomy): domain Eukaryota; kingdom Metazoa; phylum Chordata; class Mammalia; order Carnivora; family Canidae; genus Canis; species Canis lupus. The sequence continues at coordinate 1,322,766 of NC_049235.1, forward strand.
CCTTCACCTCCCTTTGGGCAACCTTCAGTTTGTTTCCTACACTTGAGAGTGTCCCATGGTTGGTCTACTTCTGATTTCTTCCCAATCACTTTTCCCTCACTTCCCCTATGATCTTTTGCACTGTATCTTACATTCCACATATGATAATTATCTTTCTCTGATTGATTTATTTTGTTCAGTATAATATCCTCCAGTTCCATCCATGTTGATGTAAGTGATAAGATTTCATCCTTTTGTTAAGTGACTAATATTTCATTATGTAAAATGGAATATTTTATAATATATATGTATATAGTATGTTATATACCACTTCTTTATCCATCCATCTGCCAATGAACATCCCAGCTCTTTCCATAGTTTGTTTATTGTGGACATAGTTGTTATAAACATTGGGATTCAAGGGTCCCTTTGGATCACTACATCTGTATCTTTGGGGTAAATCCCTAGCAGTGCAATTGCTGGGTCATAGGGTAGCTCTATTTTTAACTTCTTGAGGAACCTCCACACTGTTTGTCAGAGTGACTGTAAAGCTTTCATTCCCACCAAAGGTGTAAAAGGATTCACCTTTCTCCACATCTTAACCAACATCTATTGTCTCCTGACTTGTTCATTTTAGCCATTCTCACTGGTGTGAGGTGGTATCTCATTGTGGTTTTGACTTATATTTCCCTGATGCCAACTGAGGTGGAGCATTTTTTCATGTGTTTGTTGGCCATTTGTATGTGTACTTTGGAGAAAACACTGTTCTTGTTTTCTGCCCATTTCTGGACTGGATTCTTTGTTTTTTGGGTGTTGAGTTTGATAAGTTCTTTACAGATCTTGGATAGGAGCCCTTTATCTATTATGTCATTTGCAGATATATTGTCTCATTCCATAGGTTACTTTTCAGTTGTGGTGATTGTTCCTTTTGCTTTGCAGAAGTTTTTATGCTGGTGAATTCTCTGTAGTTCATTTTTGCTTTTGTTTCCCTTGTCTTTGGAGATGCATCTAACAAGAAGTTGCTGTAGCCAAGGTCATAGATGTTGCTGTTTGTATTCTTCTCTAAGATTTTGATGGATTATTGTCTCACATTTAGATATTTCATCCATTTTGATTTTATCTTTGTGTATGGTGTAAGAGAATGGTCCAGTTTCATTCTTCTACATGTGGCTGCTGAATTTTTCCAACACCATTTGTTGAAGAGACTGTTTTTTTTTTCCATTGGATATTTGTTCCTGCTTAGTGGAAGATTAGTTGATCATATTATTGAGGGTCCAATTCTGGGTTCTCTACTCAGTTCCATTGATCCATGTGTCTGTTTTTGTGCTGGTACCACACGGTCTTGATAATCACAGCTTTGCAATAGAGTTGAAGTCTGGCAGTGTGATGTCAACAGCTTTGGTTTTCTTTTTCAACATTCCTCTAGCTATTCACAGCCTTTTATGGTTCCTTAAAAACACTCGGATTATTTGTTCCAACTCTATGAAAAATCTCAATGGTATTTGGATTAGGGATTACAGTGTATGTGTCGATTCCTCTGGGTAAATAGACATTTTTAAGAATATTTGTTCCTCCAATTCATGAGCATGGCATGATTTTCTTTTTCTTAGTGTCTTCTTCAATTTGTTTCTTATGTATTCTGTAGTTTTTAGATTACAGATCCTTTACCTCTTTGTTTAGGTTTATTCCTAGGCATCTTATGGTTTTGGGTGCCATTGTAAATGAGATGAATTCCTTAATTTCTCTTTATTCTGTCTCATTGTTTGTGTATAGAAATGCAACTGATTTCTGTGCATTGACTTTATAACCTGTCATGTTGCCAAATTCCTGTATGAGTTCTAGCAATTTTGGGGTGAGGGAATATTTTGGGTTTTCCACATAAGATATCATGTCATCTACAAGGAGCAAGAATTTAATCTCTTTCTTTACCAACTTGAATGCCTTTTATTTCTTTCAGGCTAGGACTTCTATTACTACATTGAACAACAGTGTTGAGAGTGGACATCCCTGTTGTGTTCCTGATCCTAGGGGAAAAGCTCTCATTTTTTCCTCTTGAGAATGATGTTCACTGTGAGCTTCTCATAGATGGTTTTTATGATATTGAGGTATGTTCCCTCTATCCCTACAGTATGGAGCATTAAAAATCAATAAAGAATACTATATTTTGTCAAATAATTTTTTTCTGCATCAATTGAGAGGATCATATGGTTCTTCTCTTTTGTTAATGTGATGTATCACTTTGAATGATTCGTGGATGTTGAACCATGCTTGCAGCCCAGGAATAAATCCTACTTGGTTGTGGTGAATAATTCTCTTAATGTACTGTTGGGTCCTATTGGCTAGTATCTTGGTGAGGATTTTTCCATCCATGTTTATCAGGGATATTGGTCTCTAATTAACCTTTTCGGTTGAGTCTTTGTCTGTTTTTGGGATCAAGATCATTCTGGCCTCAATAATTGAGTTTAGAAGTTTTCCTTCCATTTCAATCTTTTGCAGTAATTTCAGAAGAATAGATAATTATTATTTAAATATTTGATATAATTCTCCTCAGAAGCCATCTGGCCCTGGACCCTTGCTTGTTGGTATACTTTTAATTACTGATTCAATTTCTTTGCTTGTTATGGGTCTGTTCAGGTTTCTTATTTCTTCCTGTTTTAGTTTTGGTAGTTTACATTGAAATAAAATATACTATTACATAATCTTGTTGACAGTTATCTGTTTTAATGGAAGAGAAACACAAGTCAAAACATTTGATAACCTCCCTTCTACTGACCCTGATCTGGGAAAACTTCCATTTATGAGACTTCTTCTCTTAAATTAATATAATGTTAAGTATTTTTTTTTAAATCTCTGCCTTTCATTCTCATTAGTTTCCGTGAATCTTTTTAATTCTTCCTTAATTTCCTGGTTGACCCTTTCATCTTTTAGCAAGATGGTCCTTAACCTCCACATGTTTGAAGTCCTTCCAAACTTCTTGTTGTGATTTAGTTCTAATTTCAAGGCATTATGGTCTGAGAATATGCAGGTGACGATCCCAATCTTTTGGTATTGGTTCAGACCTGATTTGTGACCCAGTATATGGTGTATTCTGGAGAAAGTTCCATGTGCACTTGAGAAGAATGTGTATTCAGTTGAGTTTGGATGTAAAGTGCTATAGATATCTGTGAAATCCATCTAGTCCCGTGTATCATTTAAAGATCTCATTTCTTTGGAGATGTGCTTAGAAGACCTATCGAGTGTAGAAAGCGTTAGATTGAAGTCACCAAGTATAAGTGTATTGTTATCTAAGTATGTCTTAATTTTGGTTATTAACTGATTGATATATCTGGCAGCTCCCACATTCGGGGCATATATATTGAGGATTGTTAAATCTTCTTGTTGGATAGATCCTTTAAGTATGATATGGAAGGAGCCTCGGTGTCCATGGAAAGATGAATGGATAAAGAAGATATGGTTTATGTATACAATGGATAATTACTCAGCCATTAGAAATGACAAATACCCACCATTTGCTTCGACATGGCTGGAACTGGAGGGTATTATGCTGAGTGAAATAAGTCAATCAGAGAAGGACAAACATTATATGGTCTCATTCATTTGTGGAAAATAAATAATAGTGAAAGGGAATGGAGGGGAAGGGAGCAGAAATGGGTAGGAAATATCAGAAAGGGAGACAGAACATGGAAGACTCCTAACTCTGGGAAACAAACTAGGGGTGGTGGAAGGGGAGGAGGGTGGGGGGTGGGGGTGACTGGGTGGAGGGTACTGAGAGGGGCACTTGACGGGATGAGCGCTGGGTGTTATTCTGTATGTTGCCAAATTGAACACCAAAAAAAATAAATTTATTATTAAAAAAAATAAATCTCCACCTTGAGTTTTTTCTTTTGTTGAGATAATGAAGTTAACAGATTTCACCAAAAATAACAGATTATAGCTCTCATGTATGAGCAGACTTTCTTTACTATGAGAAAAATATATTTATTTTAGCCTTATTAATCTGAAGATAACTAGCTCCTCTAAGTTTCCTTTTAGAAACTCTTTACATGTTAATACATTGTACTATGTAAATGTTGTTCTCACTTGGAATTTATCATCCCTGGCTAGAACAAACAAACAAATAAACAGTCGAAAAAACTTGTACTGGTATTTCCTTCTATTTCTCAGTTTTCTTCATGCAATACTATATTAAGTGTTAGTGTTTCTGATATGATATAGTTTTGTGTTTTTTATGATTAAAGAACGAAAAAAAGGCCTTAATTTTTGGCAACTCTCATTTTTCTGAATTTCATCACGCTCTTTTAAAATTTATGACAATGAATGTTGAAATTCTTTTTTTATAATAAATTTATTTTTTAATGGTGTTCAATTTGCCAACATACAGAGTAACACCCAGTGTTCATCCCGTCAAGTGCCCTCCTCAGTGCCATAATGTACAGTAGAATTGTGAAGTTTGAGAATGACATAAATGAGGTCATGAATAAAAATTACATGATGAAAGGATAATTGCTATGTAATTATTAAGAATTAGGAGATTAATGCTAGATGGTGAGAGATGGCAACCATGATTGTGAGTATTGTGTAATGTATAAATGTAACAAATCCTGAACCTGAAAAGTAGCAAAACCTGAACCTAATATAATATTACATTGTATGTCACCTATACTTCAATAACATAACTTCAACAAATAATTCAAAGGAGCTTTACATAAAATTGGGAAGTCTCTGGCTATTGTTTTATGATATCTTATAGAACAAATGTGTCCAATAATCATACCATATAGCCTCTACTCAAAGTTTTAGGTGTAAGTCAATTCCTTCAACAAGAGGTGGGAGAAATTAATTATCTGCTGTTTCTGTAAGTCACACACACTTAAGGACTTGATTATCTTTTTCCTCTAAACTGTGTTAGTGGTTGGATCATAGCTGAATAGTTAGAAGAATCTTGGTATTGTCCAGTGAAATTCCAGAAAAAAATCATCATTCTAATTTGAGCTATATTTATAATTAGGGTTGCATTTTGGGGTGTGAGAAGTTCGATACATTTTATTATTTTCACATGACATCATTTTTATATTTTTGCTTTTCATCAAAATATATTATTACAATGGCAAAATGGAACATGATGATTCCAGTATCATCACCAAGCTGGTTGTTGGGAGATTTTCAGGTTGCTCCAAGATGAGATCCTCCTCTTCTACTTCTCTCTGCTCTACCTGATGAGTCTCCTTGAAAATACAACCATTATCACCTTAGTCATTCCGAACTCCATTCTGCAGACACCCAGGTATTTATTCATCTTTATTTGGCTTTTCTCAACACGTATTTAGTATACTTGTGGTCCCCAAGGTGTTCAATTTTGTTGCAAGCAGGAAGGTCATATAATATTTCTGCTTTGCCCAGAAGGAGGCAACTGAGTGTTTTCTTCTTGCATGGATGACTCTGATTGCTAGGTAGTCATTTGTTACCTATGGAGATATCTGCTCATAATGAATGGGTCTGTGTTTGTGCCACTGGCTCTGGGGGCCTAGACCATCAGTGTTTTTGCCTCAGTGATGTTTCTCTACATCACAATCCTCCATTGTGATTTATATATTCTCAACTAGATTTTCTGTGAACTGCTATTCTCCTTCACACAGGCTCTGTGCTATTGCATCCCTGCAGGAGACCATAATGGTTATAGACAATCTGGAACAGTGTTATTCCCCTTCCTCCTCATTATACTCTATCTTTGCTTCCTGTAGGCTACGATGAACATAGATTTAGCTAGGGAAGCCAGCAGCAACAGCAACAAAGTCCTCCATATGCACTATCCCACAATATTGTGGTGATGATCTATTATGGAAGAGGATTGATCGGGAACATGAAGACCAAATCTTTGTATTCAGCAGAGTGAGACAAACTAATCTGGTTCTCTTTGGTCATAAACCCTATGTTGAATCCTTTTATCTATAGCTGGACAAACAAGGAAGTGAATGTAGTTTTGTCTTGAGGAGAAACAAAAATGATAAATAACTTTAATAAATGAAACAAAGTAAAATACATTTTCATATGGATTACCTAACTTTTAGAACCAAAGAAGCAGAATATTTTTTCAGAAAATGATTTTATTAGTTTTTAAAGTTTTTGTTTAAATTCCAGTCAGTCAGAGATGGGGCAAGATGGTGAAAGAGAAGCGTCCCCAAGGCATCTGTCACCACCAACTTACCGAGATAACTTTCAAATCATCCTGAAAACCTACAAATCAGCCTGAGATTTAAAGAGAGAAAAGCTGGAACGCTACTGTGATAAAAATTCGTGCTTCTATCAAGGTAGGAAGATGGGAAAAAATAAATAAAAAAGGATCCAAGGGGGAGGAGCCCCCATGAGGAGCCCTGCTAAGGCCATGCGGCTAGTGCCTCCAGGACAGGAAAGCCCTGTCCCAGAGAAACAGGAACTTTACCAATATTCCCAGAAGGAAAGGCGCTCATAGGGAACTTAGGGAGGATCCCAGAAGGGGCAGTGTTGGCCTCAGGTTCCCGGGATCACTAACAGAGAAATTGCACCTTGGGGGAGAGTGCCACACACCACAGGCAGAGCTCTCTAAAGGGCTGGAGCGCATGCCCTGCGGGGCCCAGGGAGCAGCCTGGGCAGTGGCTCTGCACAGAGTGGTGAGATAAGATGGATTATTGTGAGACACAAATCCATCAAAATCCTAGAGGAGAACACAGGCAACACCCTTTTTGAACTTGGCCACAGCAACTTTTAAAAATTTTTAAATATATTGAATAGCAGTGGTGAGAGTGGACATCCCTGTCTTGTTCCTGATCTTAGGGGAAAGGCTCCCAGTGCTTCCCCATTGAGAAGGATATTTGCTGTGGGCTTTTCGTAGATGGCTTTTAAGATGTCGAGGAATATTCCCTCTATCCCTACACTCTGAAGAGTTTTGATCTGGAATGGATGCTGTATTTTGTCAAATGCTTTCTCTGCATCTAATGAGAGGATCATATGGTTCTTGGTTTTTCTCTTGCTGATATGATGAATCACATTGATTATTTTACGAGTGTTGAACCAGCCTTGTGTCCCGGGGATAAATCCTACTTGGTCATGGTGAATAATTTTCTTAATGTACTGTTGGATCTTATTGGCTAGTATCTTGTTGAGAATTTTTGCATCCATGTTCATCAGGGATATCGGTCTGCAATTCTCCTTTTTGGTGGGGTCTTTGTCTGGTTTTGGAATTAAGGTGATGCTGGCCTCATAGAATGAATTTGGAAGTACTCCATCTCTTTCTATCTTTCCAAACAGCTTTAGTAGAATAGGTATGGTTTCTTATTTAAACGTTTGATAGAATTCCTCTGGGAAGCCATCTGGCCCTGGACTCTTATGTCTTGGGAGGTTTTTGATGACTGCTTCAATTTCTTCTCTGGTTATTGGCCTGTTCAGGTTTTCTATTTCTTCCTGTTCCAGTTTTGGAAATTTGTGGCTTTCCAGGAATGCGTCCATTTCTTCTAGATTGCCTAATTTATTGGCGTATAGCTGTTCATAATATGTTTTTAAAATCGTTGTATTTCCTTGGTGTTGGTAGTGATCTCTCCTTTCTCATTCATGATTTTATTAATTTGAGTCTTCTCTCTCTTCTTTTTAATAAGGCTGGCTAATGGTTTATCTATCTTATTAATTCTTTCAAAGAACCAACTCCTGGTTTTGTTGATCTGTTCCACAGTTCTGGTCTCGATTTCGTTGAGTTCTGCTCAACTCTTTATTAATTCTATTCTTCTGCTGGGTGTAGGATCTATTTGCTGTTTTTTTCTCTAGCTCCTTTAGGTGTAAGGTTAGCTTTTGTATTTGAGTTCTCTCCAGTTTTTTAATGGATGCTTGTTATTTCCCCTTAGGACTGCTTTTGCTGCATCCCAAAGATTTTTAACGGTTGTATCTTCATAGAAAACCCAAAAGCCTCCACCTCAAGATTGCTAGAACTCATACAGCTATTTGGCAGCGTGGCAGGATACAAAATCAATGCCCAGAAATCCATGGCATTTCTATACACTAACAATGAGACTGAAGAAAGAGAAATTAAGGAGTCAATCCCATTTACAATTGCACCCAAAAGCATAAGATACCTAGGAATAAACCTAACCAAAGAGATAAAGGATCTATACCCTAAAAACTACGGAACACTTCTGAAAGAAATTGAGGAAGACACAAAGAGATGGAAAAATATTACATGCTCATGGATTGGAAGAATTAACATTGTGAAAATGTCAATGTTACCCAGGGAAATTTACACGTTTAATGCAATCCCTATCAAAATACCATGGACTTTCTTCAGAGAGTTAGAACAAATTATTTTAAGGTTTGTGTGGAATCAGAAAAGACCCTGAATAGCCAGGGGAATTTTAAAAAAGAACCATATCTGGGGCATCACAATGCCAGATTTCAGGTTGTACTACAAAGCTATTCATCAAGACAGCATGGTACTGGCACAAAAACAGACACATAATCAATGGAACAGAATAGAGAATCCAGAAGTGGATTAATGGCCAATTAATATTCCACAAAGGAGGAAAAACTATCCACTGGAAAAAAAGACAGTCTCTTCAATAAATGGTACTGGGAGAATTGGACATCCACATACAGAAGAATGAAACTGGAGCATTCTCTTACACCATACACAAAGATAAACTCAAAATGGATGAAAGATCTAAATGTGAGACAAGATTCCATCAAAATCCTAGAGGAGAACACAGGCAACACCCTTTTGGAACTTGGCCACAGTAACTTCATGCAAGATACATCCATGAAGGCAGGAGAAACAAATGGAAAAATTAATTTTTGGGACTTCATCAAGATAAGAAACTTCTGCAAAGCAAAAGAAACAGTCAACAAAACTCAAAGACAACCTACAGAATGGGAGAAGATATTTGCAAATGACATATCAGATAAAGGGCTAGTATCCAAGATCTATAAAGAACTTATTAAACTCAACAGCAAAGAAACAAAGAATCTGATCATGAATTGGGCAAAAGAGATGAACAGAAATCTCACAGAGGAAGACATAGACATGGCCAACAATCACATGAGAAAATGCTCTGCATCATTTGCCATCAGGGAAATACAAATCAAAACCACAATGAGATACCACCTCACACTAGTGAGAATGGGGAAAATTAACAAGATAGGAAACAACAAGTGTTGGAAAGGATGTGGAGAAAGGGAAACGTTCTTACACTGTTGGTGGGAATGTGAACTGGTTCAGCCCCTCTGGAAAAGTGTGTGGAGGTGCCTCAAAGAGTTAAAAATAGATCTGCCCTAGGATCCAGCAATTGCACTGCTGGGATTTACCCCAAGGATACAGATGCAATGAAACGCTGGGACACCTGCACCCTGATGTTATAGCAGCAATGTCTACTGTAGCCAAACTGTGGAAGGAGCCTCGGTGACCATTGAAAGATGAATGAATAAGGAAGATGTGGTCTATGTATACCATGGAATATTACTCAGCCATTAGAAACGACAAATACCCACCATTTGCTTCGACATGGATGGAACTGGAGGGTATTATGCTGAGTGAAATAAGTCAATCGGAGAAGGACAAACATTATATGGTATCATTCATTTGAGGAATATAAAAATTAGTGAAAGGGAATTTAGGGGAAAGGAGAAAAAATGAGTGGAAATATCAGACAAGGAGATAGAACATGAGAGACTCCTATTTCTGGGAAACGAACATGGGTGGTGGAATGGGAGGTGGGCGTGGGGTTGGGGTGACTGGGTGATGGGCCCTGAGGGTGGCACTTGATGGGATGAGCACTGAGTGTCATGCTATATGTTGACTAATTGAATTCTAATAAAAATAAATAAATAAATAAATAAATAAATAAATAAATAATAAACCAACAAATACCCACCATTTGCTTCAGCACGGTTGGAACTGGAGAGTATTGTGCTGAGTTAAATAAATCGGAATTTAAAAAGTAATGAAAGGGAATAATGGAGAATGGATAGAAAATATCAGTGAGGGTGATAAAACATGAGAGACCCCTAACTCTGGGGAATGATCAAGGGGTGGTGGAACGGTTGGTGGAAGGCGGGTTGGGATGACCATGTGATGGGCACAGGGGGGCACTTTGTGATGTGCAGTGGGTGTTAAGCTATGTGTTGGCAAACTGAACCCCAATAAAGAAATAAAAAATAAAAAATAAAATAAATCCCTGTCAGTTAATGTACAGTACATTATTTTTAGGTGTACAATTTAGTTACTTACACACATACAAGTAATTACATACATACATACATACATACATACATACAACACTTACATTCAAACCCTTGTGCTAATTAGAAGAGCACTCCTTAATCCCCATCAACTATTATCCATCCCCTCCCAGCACCCCTTTGGTAAACATCAGTTTGTTTTCTGTAGTGAAGAGTCTGTTTCTTGGTTTGCTTCTATCTTTTTTCTACCCTACGATTTTTCACCCCTTAAATTCCAAGTATGAATGAAATAATATGGTATTTCTTTTTCTAGGACTTACTTTGATTAGCACAAAACTCTAGTTCCATTCACATTGCTGCAAATAGCAAGATATTCATATCTATCTATCTATCTATCTATCATCTATCTATCATCTATCATCTATCTATGTATCACCAGTGTGTGTGTGTGTGTGTGTGTGTGTGTGTATCACTTCTTTAGCCATTTGGACTTTTTTTCTATAGTTTGGCTATTGTTGATAATTCTGCTATAAACATGCCTTCAAGTTGAGTATTTCGATTCTTTGGGTAAACACCTAGTGTGTGCAATTTCTGGATCTAAGGATAGTTCTATTTTTAACTTTTATTAAGGAAACTTCATGAAGGTTTTGAGAGTGGCTTCACCAGTTTGCATTTTCACCAACAATATAAAAATGTCCCCCTTACTCCACATCCTTGCATAAAGCTGTAGTTCCTTCTTCTTAATTTTAGCCATTCTGACAGTTTTGAGGTGATATCTCATTATTGTTCTGATTATAAGTGATATTGTGCTTCTTTTCATGTTTGTTGGCCATCTGTATGACTTTGAAAAAAACATCTATTTATTTCCTCTGCCCATTGTCTATTTGGATTATTTGGGGGCTTTTGTGTGTTGAGTTTTATAAGTTTTTTATATATTTACATATAAAAATATATATTTATATATATTTTATATATTTTGGATACTAATCCTTTATCAGATATGTCATTTGCAAATACCTTCTCCTGTTCCATATTTTGCCTTTTAGTTTTGATTATTATTTCCTTCACTGTGCAGATTTTTTCCATTTTGATGAAATTCCAATGTTTTCTTTTGTTTTCCTTGCCCCAAGTGACATATCTAGAAAGTAGTTGCTACAGGCAATATCAAAGAGGTTACTGCCTGTGTTCTTCCCTAGGATTTAATGATTTACCATCTAATATGTAGATTTTTAATCCATTTTTAATTTGGTTTTGAGTATGGTGTAAGAAAGTGGTCTTATTTCATTCTTTTGCATTTTGATGTCTAGTTTTCCAACAACATTTGTTGAAGACATTGTCTTTTGTACATCAGCCATTCTTTCTTGCTTTGTCAAGATTAATTGATCAAAGAGTTGTGGTTCCTCTCTGGGTTTTCTAGGTGTCTAGGTCTATGTGTCTATTTTTGTGCCAATACCATACCATCCTGGTCATTACAAATTTAAAATGTAATTCAAAGTCTGCAAGTTTAATGCCTCCAGCATTGCTTATCTTTCTCAAGATCACTGGTTATTTGGGGGTCTTTGAAGGCTCCATTCAAATTTTAGGTTTATTTGTTCTAACTCTGTGCAAAATGCTGTTGGCATTTTGATAGGGATTGCATTAAATGTGCTTTGGGTAATATAGACATTTTGAAATATTTCTTCTTCAAATCAATAAGCATGGAATGTCTTTTTGTTTCTTTGTCTTTTTCAGTTTCTTTCATTAGTGTTTTATAGTTTTCAGAGTACATATCTTTTACATCTTTGGTGAGGTAAATTCCTGGGTAACTCATGGCTTTTGGTACAATTGTAAATGGGACTGATTGCTATTTCTCTTTTTTCTGCTTCACTATTAGTATATAGAAATGTAACAAATTTCTGTACATTGGTTTTGTATCTTACAGCTTTGATGAATTCTTGTATCAGTTCTAGCAATTTTTTGGTGGTCTTTCAGGTTTTCCACATAGAGTACCATGTCACTTGCAAATAGCAAAAATTCTACTTCTTACTTGCCATTTTGATGCTTTTTATTTCTTTTTGTTGTCTGAATGCTGTGGCTAGGAATTCCGACACTATGTTAAATAACAGTAGTGAGAGCAGATATCCCTAACTTATTCCTGACCATAGAAGAAAAGCTCTGTTTATCCCCATTGACAAAGATAATAATTGTGGATTTTTCATATATATCCTTTATTATGTTGAAATATGTTCCCGCTAACCCTTCTTTATTGAATTTTTTTTATCATGAATGGATATTGTAAATTGTCATATGCTTTTTCTGCATGCACTAAAATGACCATAGTGGTCTTAGCTTTCCTTTTATTAATGTTGTATATCACATTATTGATTCTAAAATATTGAACCACTGTTGCAGCCAAGGACTAAATTCTACTTGATCATGGTGAATGATTCTTTTAATGCTTTGTTTGATTTGGTTTGCTACTATTTCATTGAAATATTGAGCATCCATGTTCATTGGGAGATTGGCCTATAGTTTTTTGTTTTTGTTTTTGTTTTTGTTTTTGTTTTGTTTTGTTTTGTTTTAGTGGAGTCATTATCTGACTTGGTACCAGGGTAATGTTGGCCTCATAGAATGAATTTGGAAGTTCTCCTTCATTTTCTATTTTTTTGGAATATTTTGAGGGAATAGGTATTAACTCTTCTTAAATGTTTGGTAAAATTTGTCTGTGAAACTGTTTGGCCCTGGACTTTTCTTCCTGTGATATTTTTTGATCACTTACTCAATTTCTTTGTTAGATATTGGTCTGTTCAAGTTTTCAATTGTTTCAGTTTTGATATTACTTCCACATTAACCTAACTTGGGACACATAGATGGAGAATATTTGCTCTTTTGGCAGTGGCTCCCTAAGAAGCTACTTTCTTGGAGATGCCTCTATGGTCAAAGAACCTTATTGGCACCATTTACTTTCCCTACCCTCAATATAAACACAGAGCCACTTTCTAGAAGCAATGGAGTGTCCACACTGGCTAACTGCTTACATCATACCCCACATCTTTGCACTCTGGTGGAGTTGTCTTTCTCATTCAAGCTTGCCTTAGTCCTAGTGCAGTGGGCCCTTTTATCGAAACCAACACGAATTCCTGCCTACACCATGTCTCCCCACCACAGAGTACTGCAGGTCTTCAGTTCTAGTAGAAATAGTATCAGGTCTCATTTGACAATCTCCATAAACAATGACAAATCAAGTAATGAAATTATACTAAGTGCATATCTATCAGTAGTGACTCTGAATGTAAATGGACTAAATGCTCTAATCAAAAGATATGATTTTTTTTAAAAAAAGACCCATTTATATGCTGCCTACAAGAGACTCACTTTCGACCTACAGATATCTACAGACTGAAAGTGAGGGGATGCACAAACATTTTTCATTCAAATGAATGTCAAAAGAAAGCTGAATAGCAATATTGAGGAAGTACACTATATCAAAATGAAGGAGATTATCCAACAAGATCTAAGAATTGTAAACATTTGTGCAACCAACACGGGAGGACCCAAATATATACAACATAATGAAAACACAACAGAACTAATAAATAATACCACAGTAATAGTAGAGGATGTTAACACCCTCATATATCAGTGGACACATCGTCTGAGCAGAAAATCCATAAGAAAATAATGGCTTTTAATGGCATACTGGGCCAGATGGACTTAACAGATATATTCAGAACGTTTTACCCCGAAACAGCAAAATACACATTCATTTCAAGTGGAAATGGGATATTCTCCAGGATAAATCACAAACTAAGTCACAAATTAGGCCCCCAACAAGTGTAAAATGATTGAGATCATACTATGCATATTTTCTGCATATTTTCATATGCTATGAAAATTGAAGTCAATCACAAGAAAAAAATTTGGAAATGCCCAAATACATGGAGGTTAGCCAACATACTACAGAACAATGAGTGAGTCAACCAGGAAATCAAAGAAGAAATAAAATAAATACATTGAAACAAATGGAAATGAAAACACAAGTGTCTAAAACCTTTGGAATTAAGCAAAAATAATCCTGAGAGGGAAGCATATAACAATAGCCTTGACTTTAAGAAGCAAGAAAGATAGCAAATGAACCTAACCTAACAACTAAAGAAGCTAGAAAAATAACAATAAAGATTGCAGAAGGAATGAAATAATAAAAATTTGAGCAAAAAATTAATGATATAGAAACAAACAAACAAAAAAAACAAAAGCAAAACAAAGCAAAAGCAGTAGAAGAGATCAAGAAAACCAGGAGATGGTTTTTGTGTGTGTGTGTGTGTGAAAATTAATAAAATTGATAAATTCCTAGCCAGACTTATCAAAAAGAAAAGAGAAAGGACTTAAATAAATACAATTACAAATAAAAGAGGAGTAATAACACCAATACCACAAAGTGCAAACAAATATGAGACACTAATGAGCAACTACATATAAACAAATTAGACAATCTGGAAGAAATGGATAAATTCCTAGAAGCATATAAACTACTAAAACTGAAAAAGGTTGGCAGCCCAGGTGGCTCAGCGATTTAGCACTGCCTTCAGCCCAGGGTGCGGTCCTGGAGACTGGGATCGAGTCCCATGTTGTGCTCCATGCATGGAGCCTGCTTCTTCCTCTGTCTCTCTGCCTCTCGTTCGCACTGTGTCTCTCATTAATAAATAAATTTTAAAAATATTTTTTAAAAAATTAAAAAATATAACTGAAAAAGGAAGAAATATAAGATTCAAACAGACCAGTAACCAGCAAAGAAACTGAATCAGTAATCAAAAATCTTCCCAAAAAACAAATTCCCAGGCTAGGTGGCTTCACAGGTGAATTCTACCAAACATTTAAAGAGTTAATACTTGTTCTTTTCAAACTGTTCCAAAGATTGAAAAAGATGGAAAACTTTCTAATTCATTCTATGAGGCCACCATTATCCTGATACCAAAAGCAGAAAAAGACTCACTGTAAAAGAGAACTACAGACCAATCTCCCTGATGGACACGGAAACCACAAAAATTCTCAACAAAATACAAGCAAACTGAAAACAGCAGTGCATTAAAAGAATCATTTGCCACGATCTACTGGGATTTATACCTGGATTACAATGTTGGTTCAATATTTGAATCAGTGTGATATGCCACATTAGTTAAAGAAAGTATAAGAACCATATGATCCTCTCAATAGATTCAGAAAAAGCATTTGACAAATATGACATCCATTCATGATTAAAGCTCTCAACAAAGTAGGGCTAGATGGCACATATCTCAACATAATAAAGACCATATATGACAAATCCGCAGCTCATGTCATTGTTAGTGGAAAAAAAAGAGAACTTTTCCTCTATAGTCAGGAAAAAGACAGGGATGTACACTTTCACCACTGTTATTTAACATAGTACTGGAAGTCCTAACCACAGCAATCAGGAAACACAAAGAAATAAAAGGCATCCAAATTGCCAAATGGAAAGTCAAATATTCACTACTTGAAGGTGGTACCATACTCTATAGAAAACCCAAAACACTGCACTAAAAAATTGCTAGACCTGATATATGAATTCAGTAAAGTCGCAGGATAAAATCAACATACAGAAATCAGTCACATTTCTAAACACCTGTAATGAGCAGCCTAAAGAGTAAGGTATCAGTTCCATTTACAATTGTAGGAGAAAGAGGAAGATAACTAGGAACAAGCCTAACCAAAAAGCTAAAAACCTGTAATCTGAAAACTAAAAAAAAAACTAGTGAAAGAAATTGAAGAAGATACAAAGAAATGGAATGACATCCCATGCTCTTGGATTGGAAGAACAAATATTCTCAAAATAGCTACACTACCCAAAGAAATCAACACATTTAATGCAATCCCTATAAAAATGCCAACAGCATTTCACAGAACAGACATTCCTAACATTTGTATGCAACCACAAAAGATCCTAAATAGCCAAAGCAAACTTGGAAAAGGAAAGCAAACCCAGGCATCACAAATCCAGAATTCACATTATATGCAAAGCTATAGTGTTCAAGACAGCGTGCTGGTACAAAAAGAGACCATAGAGCTGTAGAACAGAATATAAAACCAGAAATGAACCACAAACTCTATGATAAATTAGTCTTTGATAAAGCATGAAAGAATATGTCATGGAAAAAAGTCTCTTCAACAAATGGCGTTGGGAAACATGAACAGCAACATGCAAAAGAATGAAACTGGACACTTTCTCACAACATACACAAAAATATATTTCAAAAGATGTAAAGAGCTAAATGTGATATAGAAAACCATCAAAATCCCAGAGAACACAGGCGGTAACCTCTTTGACATTTACCAAAGGAGACCCTTACATAGGTATGTCTCCTGAGACAAGGAAAACAAAAGTAAAATGAAAATTTTCTTCACAGCCAGAGAAACAATCAACAAAACTAAAAATCAGCCTATGGAATGGGAGAAGGTATTTGCAAATGTCTTATCTGAAAAAGGGTTAGTTTCCAAAATATATAAAGAACTTATCGAACTCAACACTCAAAAAACAACACAGTTAAAAATGGGCAGAAGACATGAATAGACATTTTTCTAAAGAAGACCTATGAATGGCCAACAGACACTTGAAAAGATGCTCCTCATTACTCATCAGGGAAATACAAATCAAAACATGATGAGATACCATCTTACTTTTCAGAATGGCTAAAAGCAATATTTTTAAAAAATGATTTTCATGCTAGTATTTTATATCCTTAGCTCATTCCCTTATTTGCTTTTCTGGTTCATAGTATGCCAGCTTTAGATATATTTGTTGTTCCACCTTTCCTCTGTACACTATTCAATAAGATAACTTATTTTTCCATTTCTTTCATCCCTTTGCCATTTTACTGCATTATTTCTTTTTTTAATAATAAATTTATTTTTTATTGGTGTTCAATTTGCCAACAGACAGAATAACACCCAGTGCTCATCCCGTCAAGTGCCCCCCTCAGTGCCTGTCACCAATTCACCCCCACCCCCCGCCCTCCTCCCCTTCCATCACCCCTAGTTCGTTTCCCAGAGTTAGGAGTCTTTATGTTCTGTCTCCCTTTCTGATATTTCCTACCCATTTCTTCTCCCTTCCCTTATATTCCCTTTCACTATTATTTACATTCCCCAAATGAATGACACCATATAATGTTTGTCCTTCTCCGGTTGACTTACTTCACTCAGCATAATACCCTCCAGTTCCATCCATGTCGAAGCAAATGGTGGGTATTTGTCATTTCTAATGGCTGAGGAATATTCCATTGTATACATAAACCACATCTTCTTTATCCATCATCTTTCGATGGACACCGAGGCTCCTTCCACAGTTTGGCTATTGTGGACATTGCTGCTAGAAACATCGGGTGCAGGTGTCCCGGTGTTTCATTGCATCTGTATCTTTGCGGTAAATCCCCAGCAGTGCAATTGCTGGGTCGTAGGGCAGGTCTATTTTTAACTCTTTGAGGAACCTACACACAGTTTTCCAGAGGGGCTGCACCATTTCACATTCCCACCAACAGTGTAAGAGAGTTCCCTTTTCTCTGCATCCTCTCCAACATTTGTGGTTTCCTGCTTTATTCTCAGACCATAATGCCTTGAAATTAGAACTAAATCACAACAAGAAGTTTGGAAGGACTTCACACATGTGGAGGTTAAGGACCATCCTGCTAAAAGATGAAAGGGTCAACCAGGAAATTAAGGAAGAATTTTAGATTCATGGAAACTAAAATATGGCTTAATATTGATTCATCCATGTTAGTGTCACAAGTACACCCTTTATATTATGTATGCTGAGATCTTCATTAACTTCTGAAAAAAATTCTTAGGTTTTAATTTTATTATATCATTTATACAAGTTCCTACTTAGCAAACTGAAATTATACTTTAGTAATTTTTTTTGTTCTGATTCAATCACTTACATGGTAATTATTTTAACATCTTTATTTCTTTATCACTTTTGCTATTTTCTTGCTTTTCTTTATCAACATGTTGACTTAGTTCCATAAATTATTTCAGCCAAATCTACTCTCTGTGGGAAATATTGTAGTTTTATCTTTTTTTAATGAGATAGGTTTTGTATTTTTCTTCAAATTATCTCTTATATTTGGTCAATTTTCCTCCACATCTTTCTTTTTGTGTGTTGTTCAAAGGAAATGATTTATTTTGTTTTTTAATTTCATTTTTTCATGTTCACAGATTTTTAAAAATATCATTTTAACTTATGTGTTGTTGTTACTTCAGTGTTCCATTTCAGATTTGCCAGAAAATTTCAACAGCTTTCTTTTTTCCCATTTCCCATTTAAAATGGATTTTTAAATATTTTACAGCAGTTTTACATTCACAGCAATATTAAGCAGAAAATACAGTGTTCTCATATACCTCTTACCCTATATATGCAGTTTTCTCCACTCTAAAATCTTCCACCAGATTAGTAGATTTTTATTTTTTTATTATTTTTTAAATATTTTATTTATTTATTCATAGAGACAGAGAGAGAGGCAGAGACACAGGCAGAGGGAGAAGCAGGCATCACACAGAGAGCCTGACGTGGGACTCGATCCAGGGTCTCCAGGATCACGCCCTGGGCTGCAGGCGGCGCTAAACCGCTGCACCACGGGGGCTGCCCCAGATTAGTAGATTTTTAAAAATGTATGCACTTACAATGACACATCAATATCACCTAAACATTAGGTGATAAACATTACCGTTTACTCTTGGTGTTGTACATTCTATGGTTTGGAGAACTGTGTAATATGTATTGTATTGAGTAAAACCCATTAGTTAGTATTGAGTAAGATTCCTCCATATATTTTCACCATTTGATAGTCCTTTTTAACACTGAATAATACTCTATTGTCTGGTGCACTCCAGTCTGTTTATCCATTTACCTACTGAAGGACATCCTAGTTCCTACCAAGCTTTGGTAATAATGAATAAAGCTGCTATAATCATCTCTCTGAAGGTTTCTATGTTGACATAAGTTTCAACTAATTTGAGTAAATATTGAGAATAATAATAGCTGGATTGTATAGTAAGATGGTGTTTAACTTTATACAAAAGCACCAAAGTGGCTTTGCCATTTTGCGTTTCAACCAGGAGTAAGACTTCCTATTGATCCACAACATCACCATCATTTAATATTGTCAGTGTTTTGGATTTTGGCAATTCTGATATGTGTGTCATGGTATATCATTGTTGTTTTAATTTTCATTCCCCCAATGATATATGATATGGAGCATCTTTTCATATGCTTATTTAGCATCTGTATATATTTTTTTTGGTGAGATATCTGTTCGTTTTTGCCCATTTTTAATAGAATTGTTCATTTTTATCAAGTTTTATGAGATCATTGTATATTTTAGTTAGCACTTTATTATCAGATATGTCCTTTGTAAATATTTTCTACTTGTGTCATATGCAAAAAATCAATGCAAACAAACAGTTCCGAAAGCATGTACAATTTTATGGGTAGTATTATATATCAAGTAAAGATTTATCTATACTCTTAGGAAACTCTTCACCTTGACAACTGTCTGCCTTAGGGACTGTATTACTATCTTATTTCTTAAAGTATAGATAAATGGATTTAACAAGGGGGTCACTATTGTACTCAAAATAGTGCCCAATTTGTTGAAAGATAAGACATTTATCTTATTTTTTTAAAGATTTTATTTATTCATAGACACAGAGAGAGAGAGAGAGAGAGAGGCAGAGACACAGGCAGAGGGAGAAGCAGGCACCATGCAGGGAGCCCGACGAGGGACTTGATCCTGGGTCTCCAGGATCACACCTCAGGCTGCAGCAGCGCTAAACCGCTGGGCCATGGGGGCTGCCCAAGACGTTTATCTTAGAAGGTCTAGCATAGAGGGAAATGGAAACACCATAATAGTGACAACAATAATGTGAGAAGCACAAGTGGAGAAAGCTTTCCACTGTCCCTGGGTAGAGGGCATTCTGACGATGGTAAACACAATGAAGATATGAGGAGTCAGAATAAAGAAAAGAGAGGTCAGAAGGGGAACTGCAGAACAGATAAAATGAATCATCTCCACCATGCAGAGATCACCAAACACCAGTTTCAACATGGGAGAAGTGTCACAGAAAAAGTGGTCTGTGACATTGGGACCACAGAATGGAAATTTTAGGGTTACAGCAGAAGGCGATAATATATAGATTAACCCTCTCACCCAAGAGGCCATTATCATCTTTAGGCAGACCTGAGTTCTCATGATGATGGGGTATCTCAGAGGAATACAGATGGCAACATAGCCATCATATGACATAATTGCCAGAATGAAGAACTCTACAGTCCTAAAGAGAAAATAAAAGAAATATTGGGTGATACAGATGATATGGTATTCATTTGTGAAATTGTAGCGGCCAACATTTTAGGTGTCACAGAAGTGACCATGATTTTTAGAAAGGAGAGGTGTGCAAGGAACAAATACGTGGATGAGTGAAGGTGATTACAATTCCACACCAGTAGGATGATTGTAGAATTACTTAAAACTGTCAGCACATACATAATCAGGAATGTCAATAAGATCAAGATTTTCATGTGAAAACCAAGAAGGATGAATTCTGTCATGATTGTACTTTCACTGTTAAAGGCCATCCCCTCAAAAAAGCATAATCTGCAGAAACAGAAATCTAAATTGCCTCCTGGCCATATCCTTCCAGATTTAGTTATTTTTATCATCAAAAATTGGCATTAACACAAGTTTATCATATATTAGAAAACAGTGTGCTAATTATATGCCTTTTATATACATCACATGCATGGCTTAAAACACTTTTCAAAACAGCAAATTATACATTTTCTTCCAACATGGTTGTCATTGAGGTCCAGTTTTAGGATTTGTTTATGGTTTCTATGAATGACTCCATCTCCTTGTCAAGGCTTCAAGTTCTAGCTAACTATCTCCACTGAACTCTTCTCCTATTTTCATCTCTGGAAGTTTAAATTTATGGTCCAATATCTCTTTCAATAATCTGATTTAGTATTTATAAGATTTTATTTATTTGACAGAGAGAGCAAGCAGGGGAGTAGCAGAGAGATGCAGGGCTGGATCCCAGGACCCTGAGATCATGACCTGAAATGAAGGCAGATGCCTAAAGAACTTAGCCAACCAGATGCCCCTGGTTTAATATATTTAAATGAACAGTGTGTTTTGGGTAGCCTGTCTGGTTTTTCTGATTTCAAGAAATAATCTCTTCCTTTCCTTCCTTCCTTCCTTCCTTCCTTCCTTCCTTCCTTCCTTCCTTCCTTCCTTCCTTCCTTCCTTCCTTCTTTCCTTCTTTTTTTTCTTTTCTTTGAGAGAGAGAGAGAGAGAGAGAGAGAGAGAGAACATATGCAACATGAGACAGGCAAAAGGAGAGGGAAAGAGAATTGTAGACTCCATGCCCACTGCAAAGCCCAATGTGGGGCTTGATCTCATGATGCCTAGATCATGACCTGAGCTGGAATCAAGAGTAGGATGCTTAACCAACTAAATCACCCAGGTGCCCCCTCAAGCAATAATCAATTCTTGTTAAATCTACTCAAAAATGGTTACAAACCTTAATATATTCGCTCCATATTTATTGAATACTCTTTAGAAAACACCCCAATAAACTTTTAAAAATCTTAATGTCTTACAAATTATCTTCAAAAACCAGATTCTCCACACATCATTTACTGAAATATAACTGCCAAAGTTATTATTTAGTAGTTACAAGCAGGGAATCCTTAGATAGAAATGACTCTCTTGCACCCTGTTTGTGGTTGATGATTCTACTTCCTGTATGTCCACAAGAAAATCTCAGTAATAGCAGTTTTATGCAGGAATAGGGAGATCTGACTCAATGAAGGGTCATATTAATTGGATCACTAAAGCCAAGGAATGAACCCAACTTCAGTCATGCTGGCCAAGAGTAACCACATCTGTATCCTACTACTGGGGTCTCCATAGCATTCTAGTCTTGCTGACAGCCTTCCTTTTGACTATTCAGGGTGTAATATCTAAATAATTATGTTTATTTGTTTATTATTATTTTATTAATTAGCCATTTTACCATCGTACATTGTTCTAATCTATTACTTTAAGAAAAAACCCTGGCCAATTATTACATACTTCAGGGGATTAAGAAAAGTGTTCTCAATATCTGGTTCTGCCTTTTTTTATCCATGTAAAAATTCTCTCAGGAAAATGATCACATGTTCTTTTTCAAAGACTGGAGGGTCTTCTAGAAACTGCTCTTTAATATATGCTTTGTCTGCTGTTTCATTTTTTTTTATTTCTATCAAACAAGACAATGCAATCCTTAAAATCTGAGGTAAACAATTTATGCATGTTTGGGTACTTTTCTCACAACCCCATTCAAAGTTATTCACTGATCTTTTGTGGATTCCAAATGTTCTTATATATCTGTACTAATAGAATGAACACATGGCTTTATTTATTTATTTTTTACTATAACGTCTTTAATTTGTGCATTATCGTATCTGCTACCTTTCTGCATCTGCTAGAATTAAAAAAAAACATTGATATTAGTAGTGCTCATACAATTTATGCTATAATTAAACAACATTCATGTCACATTGACATTTCCAAGAATAAAATTTTTCCCCAATAATTTTTTTAAAGATTTTATTTATTTTTTCATGAAAGACAGAGAGAGAGAGAGAGAGAGAGAGAGAGAGAGAGAGAGAGGCAGACACAGGCAGAGGGAGAAGCAGGCTCCCTTGATGCAGGCCTTGATCCCACACCCCAGGATCATGCCCTGAGCCAAAGGCAGACACTCAACCCCTGATCCACCCAGGCATCCCACTCAATAATTTTTTTTGAGGAATTATTGCTGATAGAAAAAATAAATAAATTACAAAATCGTTCAAAGTGACAAAGCTTCACTTACCATGGAGAATTTCAGATCATATTTGAAAATAAAATTACAGCATCACTGAACGAAGTATTATTTTGAAAGATTATGTTAACTTAAAAAATATTGCCTCAAATAATATCTTTGTGTAATATTACTTCTGAGGTGAATTATTTCTTCTTTGATAGATTCCTGAATTTCTCCAGTATCATTAGTAATTGAGATGCAAATGGAGTCTGTAGAGTTGATCATTTTATTTTAAGCACTGCAAATTCCTTCACTTTCTCTTATTTTCTTAACAATGGAGAGAAGCAATTAAATTTTAAAATATCTTTTAATAGATGACCAGACCTAGGATATAAATAGAGACACGAGGTAAGTGTTATCTAAATACGTACCTAAAATTGTATCTTCTATTATATAGCATTTCTTGCAAAAAATGCACAATAGATATTTCAGAGTTTAGGAATTATTAAGAGGAATACCCAAAAAATTCTTTTCATAATTCTAAGTTTTAATACTTTACAAATTCAATACCAATGAATTTTTAAAAATCTCATTAAGTAAATTATGATGTTTATGGAATCAACTTACATTGTCTGCTTCATTCAGGAAATACTGTGTGCTGTATTCCTCAGAGTTTAAAATATACTGTATTTTTTTCTAAATAATTATTCTATTTATTCTATAAGCTTGGAAACTATGGTTATCTAACTGAGACAGAATGAAACACTAAAATTAATATTCAAAACATTATAAAGCCTTATAATAAAAGTGATTTAATTAGCTAAGCACTTTATGAAATACATAAAAATAATAATAATAATTAGCTAAGCTTCATTTGTTGAGGTCAGTTTGTTAAGTTTTAATATAAAAATTTATGTTTTGTTTTGTTTCATTTTTACAAATAGCCTACATTTAAACCTTTGTATACAGTTTACACTTACCCCTTTTTTCAGAAGATACACACATCTGAGTGAAGAACATACATGATTCAATTTGCCTGTGTCCAAGAAACCACAAATGTTGGAGAGGATGCAGAGAAAAGGGAACCCTCTTACACTGTTGGTTGGAATGTGAACTGGTGCAGCCACTCTGGAAAACTGTGTGGAGGTTCCTCAAAGAGTTAAAAATAGACCTGCCCTACGACCCAGCAATTGCACTGTTGGGGATTTACCCCAAAGATACAGATGCCTTTAACATGTTCACAAGTTTGAGGAGAATTATTTCTATTCCTTCTTTATAATGGATTTATTATGAACAGGTATTATTTTTTGAAATATTTTTCTGCATTTATTTAATTGATTGATGCATGTTGTTTTCCTTTGTTGAAAATACTGGGCGTATAATACTATATTGGTTTCAAGTGTACAGCATGATAATTCAACAGTCATTTACATTGTGAATGATAACCACAGTTAAGTCTACTCACTATCCATTACCAAAGTTATAATTTTTTTCTTGTGATGGAAACATTTAAGATTTGCTTTGTTAGAATCTTTAAAATTTGCAATACAATATTTTTTACTATAGTCACCATGTTGTACACAACATGTTGTACATGACTTATTTATTTTATAACTATAAGTTTGTACCTCTTGATTCTCTTCACACATTTTGCCCACTCCAACTCTCCTCCCCTCTGGCAACTGCCAATATCATACATCATATATGTCATTGTTTATACATACCCTATATACACATACATATGTTACATCGTTTTTATCCTTTCATCTATCAATAAATCCTTAAGTTATTCCCATATCCTGGGTATTGTAAATAATGTTGCAATGAACATAAAAGTGAGTTTATCTTTCTGAATTAGTGTATTTGTTTTCTTCAAATAAATACCCAGAAGTGGGATTGGTGGATCATGTTAGTCCTATTTTTAACATTCTAAGGAATCTCTACCGTTTTCCATAATGGCTACACAATTAATTGGTTGATTTTCGATTTTTGAAGATGTAAGCAACATTGCATTCTTGAAATAAAAACGAATAATTCATGATATTTCACCTTATTAATAAAGAGGTTAATAACAATTGCTAATATTTTAAATAACATTTTTGTTTTTACAAAAACAGAATTTAATTTTGTCTTTATGAAGTCTTCATGGATAATATTAGTCTTAGAAATTTTAACTGTAATGTCCTTGTCTATTATTATTATTATTATTATTATTATTTATTATCATTTGAATTGTGGGGATTGTAAAATGAATTGGAAGGGGTCCTTTCTTCTACTTTTTGAAAATAGGTTGTGTAATTTTAATATTATTCCTTCTAAATATTCATAAGAGTCTATGTGGGAAACCATAAAAATGTGAATTTTTCTCTTGAACATTTTTTAAATATATGAAATAAATATTTTAATGAACCAGTTGTTAATGAATTATATTTTGCAAGGAAATTATTCATTTCAAATTAATTGATGATTTTATTGACAAAAATATCTTCATTTTGTTCCATATTATCTTATATCTCTAGGATATTTAGTAATATCACATTTTTAAGAATATTTGATGTTGGTAACTTGTGTTTTACTTTTTTAATGCTTCATTAATCCTTTTTGAAAATTTAATATACTCCATATGTCATAACTAGAAGAATTAAGAATAATGGAATTTGGAATAAAAAGATCATAAACCAATTTTCAGAGATTGTTGAATGCTAAAACATAATGGCCTAATAGTGATTAGATGTGATCATTTATGATTAAAAAAAACAAATTGGAGGATCCAGAAGAATACTGGGTAATTTTAATCTATAAATTACCATTATTGATTTGGTGCACTCTGGAAGAAAGATTAGCATTGAGTATCCGAAGGGGGGGGAGTAAATAAAAATTGCAACAGGCAATTTTATTTTTTTGTTTGTTTGTTTGTTCTTTTGTTTTATTTTATTTTATTTTTTTAATTAAATTTATTTTTTATTGGTGTTCAATTTGCCAACATACAGAATAACACCCAGTGCTCATCCCGTCAAGTGCCCCCCGCAGTGCCCGTCACCCATTCACCCCCACCCCCCGCCCTCCTCCCCTTCCACCACCCTTAGTTCGTTTCCCAGAGTTAGGAGTCTTTATGTTCTGTCTCCCTTTCTGATATTTCTTACCTATTTCTTCTCCCTTCCCTTCTATTCCCTTTCACTATTATTTATATTCCCCAAGTGAATGAGACCATATAATGTTTGTCCTTCTCCGATTGACTTACTTCACTCAGCATAATACCCTCCAGTTCCATCCACATCGAAGAAACCAGTGGGTATTTGTCATTTCTAATGGCTGAGTAATATCCATTGTATACATAAACCACATCTTCTTTATCCATTCATCTTTCGATGCACACCAAGGCTCCTTCCAAAGTTTGGCTATTGTGGACATTGCTGCTAGAAACATCGGGGTGCAGGTGTCCCAGCCTTTCATTGCATCTGTATCTTTGGGGTAAATCTCCAGCAGAGCAACTGCTGGGTCGTAGGGCAGGTCTATTTTAAACTCTTTGAGGAACCTCCACACAGTTTTCCAGAGGGGCTGCACCAGTTCACATTCCCAAAACAGTGCAAGAGGGTTCCCCTTTCCCCACATCCTCTCCAACATTTGTGGTTTCCTGCCTTGTTAATTTTCCCCATTCTCACTGGTGTGAGGTGGTATCTCATTGTGGTTTGGATTTGTATTTCCCTGATGGCAGGTGATGCAGAGCATTTTCTCATGTGCCTGTTGGCCATGTCTATGTCTTCTTCTGTGAAATTTCTCTTCATATCTTTTGCTCATTTCATGATTGGATTGTTTGTTTCTTTGCTGTTGAGTTGAATAAGTTCTTTTTCTTTTCTTTTCATAGTTTGCCAAACTTTATTGTAAAGTGTGAAAAAAATGCCCTGATACTTCTGTGTCATAAATACTGCATTTAGATATGCCAGCAGCTATGCCAAATTTGTACCTGATGGATTTTTTTTGTCATCATTCTCTTTGCCCTATTCCAAGTAACTATATATACACACACATACACACTATGTACTACATACTACATATAAGATTAAATGATTGATTCAAAGAACTAGATTTTGTGTCTCATGAAGGAATATGACATTTTTTAAAAATAAATACAGCACTCTTAATAAGTGAATTAATTAGCTCCAAATGTGAACAACCTACCTTTATCTTTCTCTTTTTATTGTATGTGATTCTACTCTACCTATCAAGACAGTTATTTTTCATATATTTTGTTCCAGATATTGCAGTTTTAGGATAATTTTTTTAAGTAATGTGTATATATGGATTTAAAATCACAGCTTCAGTAGGAGTATTCATGGAACATCAAGAGTATGTCATACCCTCAGCCTACACAATTTTTCTTTCATATAAATAATTATTGTGCCTCCCTCTACCTACCTTCATGGTAAAAAAAAAATCAAGCCGAATAATGATGCAGAAAGCTATGACATAACTGAGAAAATAATTTTACCTCATTAAAGAGCAATGCCACATCAATGATTCAAGGAACATAAAGCTGCAGTAGCATAATTGCCAACTTCTGCTTGACTATGTGAGAATATTGCAGCAAATTCAGTAATTGAAAATCCCATAACACAACGGTTTTGGATTTGTTTCTGATCAGCCATGGATTATAATATGTTCCAATAGTAATATCTTATTGAAATATTAACTAAATATTTTTTTTCACTGAGTGAGATTATTGATTTAATAAAATTTAACACATTAACCTATATCCACTAAAAATCCATGCTTTGAAATTATACTGCTATTTCCAAAAACTTATACAGGTATAATTTTATTTTTCTTCAAAGAGATTTTATGCCTTTTAGTGATTGATGACTATGGATTTGGATGCTACTCTGTCACACTGCTAAATGTTATCTTTGACACTGACATGTATATCTTTTATTTACACATAATAAATATGGTTTTATTTTCTGAAATCAAAGAATATGTGATTTGATTCTGTATAGTATTTACATTTGAATAAGGAAATATTCTCTAGGTTCTTTATAGATCTGGAAACCAGCCCTTTATCTGATATGTCATTTGCAAATAACTTCTCCCATTCTGTAGGTTGTCTTTTAGTTTTGTTGACTGTATCCTTTGCTGTGCAAAAGCTTCTTATCTTGATGAAGTCCCAATAGTTCACTTTTGCTTTTGTTTCTTTTGCTTTTCTGGATGTATCTTGCAAGAAGTTACTGTGGCCGAGTTCAAAAAGGGTGTTGCCTGTGTTCTCCTCTAGAATTTTGATGGAATCTTGTCTCACATTTAGATCTTTCATCCATTTTGAGTTTATCTTTGTGTATGGTGCAAGAGAGTGGTCTAGTTTCATTCTTCTGCATGTGGATGTCCAATTTTCCCAGCACCATTTCTTGAAGAGACTGTCTTTTTTCCAGTGGATAGTCCTTCCTGCTTTGTTGAGTAGTAATTGACCACAAAGTTGAGGACACTTCTGGATTCTCCATTCTGTTCCATTGATCTATGTGTCTGTTTCTTGTGCCAGTAACACAGTCTTGATGACCACAGCTTTGTAGTACAACCTAAAATCTGGCATTGTGATGCCCCCAGTTCTGCTTTTATTTTTAAAAATTCCCCTGGCTATTCGGGGTCTTTTCTGATTCCACACAAACCTTAAAATAATTTGTTCTAACTCTCTGAAGAAAGTCCATGGTATTTTGATAGGGATTGCATTAAACGTGTAAATTGCCCTGGGTAACATTGACATTTTCACAATATTAATTCTTCCAACCCATGAGCATGGAATATTTTTCCATCTCTTTGTGTCTCCCTCAATTTCTTTCAGAAGGGTTCTATAGTTTTGAGGGTATAGATCCTTTACCTCTTTGGTTAGGTTTATTCCTAGGTATCTTATGCTTTTGGGTGCAATTGTAAATGGGATTGACTCCTTAATTTCTCTTTCTTCAGTCTTCTTGTTAGTGTCTAGAAATGCCACTGACTTCTGGGAATTGATTGTGTATCCTGCCACACTGCCAAATTGCTGTATGAGTTCTAGCAATCTTGGGGTGGAGGCTTTTGGGTTTTCAATGTAGAGTATCATGTCATCGGCGAAGAGGGAGAGTTTGACTTCTTCTTTACCAATTTGAATGCCTTTAATGTCTTTTTGTTGTCTGATTGCTGAGGGTAGGACTTCCAGTAGTATGTTGAATAGCAGTGGTGAGAGTGGACATCCCTGTCTTGTTCCTGATCTTAAGGGAAAGGCTCCCAGTGCTTCCCCATTGAGAATGATATTTGCGGTGGCCTTTTCGTAGATGGCTTTTAAGATGTTGAGGAATGTTCCCTCTATCCCTACACTCTGATCAGGAATGGATGCTGTATTTTGTCAAATGCTTTCTCTGCATCTAATGAGAGGATCATATGGTTTTTGGTTTTTCTCTTGCTGATATGATGAATCACATTGATTGTTTTATGAGTGTTGAACCAGCCTTGTGTCCCATGAATAAATCTTACTTGGTCATGGTGAATAATTTTCTTAATGTCCTGTTGTATCCTATTGGCTAGGATCTTGTTGAGAATTTTTGCATCCATATTCATCAGGGATCTTGGTCTATAATTCTCCTTTTTGGTGGGGTCTTTGTCTGGTTTTGGAATTAAGGTGATGCTGGCTTCATAGAACGAATTTGGAAGGACTCCATCACTTTCTATTTTTCCAAACAGCTTTAGAAGTATAGTTATGGTCTCTTCTTTAAACGTTTGATAGAATTCCCCTGGGAAGCCATCTGGCCCTGGACTTTTATATCTTGGGAGGTTTTTGATGACTGCTTCAATTTCCTCCCTGGTTATTGGCCTGTTCAGGTTTTCTATTTCTTCCTGTTCCGGTTTTTGTAGTTTGTGGCTTTCCAGACATGCGTCCATTTCTTCTAGATTGCCTAATTTATTGGCGTATAGCTGTTCATAATATGTTTTTAAAACCGTTTGTATTTCCTTGGTGTTGGTAGTGATCTCTCCTTTCTCATTCATGATTTTATTAATTTGAGTCTTCTCTCTCTTCTTTTTAATAAGGCTGGCTAATGGTTTATCTATCTTATTAATTCTTTCAAAGAACCAACTCCTGGTTTTGTTGATCTGTTCCACAGTTCTTCTGGTCTCGATTTCATTGAGTTCCGCTCGAATCTTTATTAACTCTCTTCTTCTGGTGGATGTAGGATCTATTTGCTGTTTTTTCTGTAGGTCCTTTAGGTGTAAGGTTAGCTTTTGTACTTGAGTTCTTTCCAGTTTTTGAATGGATGCTTGTATTGCGATGTATTTCCCCCTTAGGACTGCTTTTGCTGCATCCCAAAGATTTTGAATGGTTGTATCTTCATTCTCATTAGTTTCCATGAATCTTTTTAAATCTTCCTTAATTTCCTGGTTGACCCTTTTATCTTTTA
This sequence comes from Canis lupus familiaris, assembly GCF_011100685.1. Taxonomy (NCBI): domain Eukaryota; kingdom Metazoa; phylum Chordata; class Mammalia; order Carnivora; family Canidae; genus Canis; species Canis lupus. The sequence goes on from NC_049235.1 coordinate 1,353,185, forward strand.
GCAGGATGGTCCTTAACCTCCACGTGTTTGAGGTCCTTCCAAACTTCTTGTTGTGATTTAGTTCTAATTTCAATGCATTATGGTCTGAGAATATGCAGGGGATGATCCCAATCTTTTGGTATCACTTCAGACCTAATTTGTGACTCAGTATGTGGTCTATTCTGGAGAAAGTTCCATGTGCACTTGAGAAGAATGTGTATCCAGTTGAGTTTGGATGTAAAGTTCTGTAGATATTCGTGAAATCCATCTGGTCCAGTGTATCATTTAAAGCTCTTGTTTCTTTGGAGATGTTGTGCTTATAAGACCTATCGAGTGTAGAAAGCTCTATATTGAAGTCATCAAGTATAAGTGTATTATTATCTAAGTATGTCTTAACTTTGGTTATTAATTGATTGATGTATTTGGCAGCTCCCACATTTGGGGCATATATATTGAGGATTGTTAAGTCCTCTTGTTGGATAGATCCTTAAATATGATGTAGTGTCCCTCTTCATCTCTCACTATAGTCTTTGGGGCAAATTTTAGTTTGTCTGATATAAGGATGGCTACCCCTGCTTTCTTTTGAGGACCATTTGAATGGGAAATGGTTCTCCAAGCTTTTATTTTCAGGCTGCCGGTGTCCTTTGCAACAGGCAATTTTGATTGCTATCTATTTTATGTCTCCCTGCGATTATTCTGTCACAGTAATCACTTTTTTTGTTATCTTCCCTATGCTCAGGAAGTTGATTCCTTTCAATTCAGAAGGGATTAATACTGATTTACCTACCAGGGGTAGATTACATTAACATTCATCTTACCATTTTTTTTTAAGATTTTATTTCTTTATGAGAGAGAGAGAGAGAGAGCAAGCAAGCTTGGGCATGAGCCAGGGGAGAGGCAGATAGAAAGGGAGAGGTCAACTCTGCTGAGCAAGGAGCCTGATACAGAGCTGGATCACAGGACTCTGTGAGATCATGACCAGAGCAGAAGGCAGATTCTTAACAGAATGAGCCACCAGGTGCCCCTCCTCTTACCTTTTTTCATGTATTCTAATGGCAGCCTTTGTCAATTGGTAGGGTGGAACTTCCTTCCCTGGGAAGGGAAGCCAAGTTGGCTTACTTGGCCAATTGGAAATCAGTGACATGATGCAATCAGTGTTAAAAAGCACTTGTGCCTGTGATTTTGAGTGCTTTTGTATTTCTATCATTGCCCTAGGCAACCCAGGCAAGCCATCTGGACCCAGTCAGAAAATGAGATATGATGGAAATAGTGGATTTATATTTGTGTTCCTCATTTAATTATTGAATGTAACAGACTAGTAAATGTCCTTTTTTATTAATTTAAAGAAATTTTGTAGTAAAGCGTGATTGAAATATATTGACTGATTTTTCTTCTTTTGAGATGATGGTTTTATTTTCCCCTTTCATGTTAAAGTAATGAATTACATTACTGTATTACTTAAACATTTAGCCAGATTACATTTATTCTATGTAGCCATTGATGGTCTTTTTACATGATTCAATTTTTAATTTTCTGAATTCCCCTATAACATTTGCCTCCATGTTGATGAGTGCAATTCTGTAATATTGAACTATCCTTATTTGGTTTTGAATATAGTTAAAAACCGATCTGCCCTACAACCCAGCAATTGCACTGTTGGGGATTTACCCCAATGATTCAGATGCAATGAAATGCTGGGACACCTGCACCCCGATGTTTCTAGCAGCAATGTCCACAATAGCCAAACTGTGGAAGGAGCCTCGGTGTCCATCGAAAGATGAATGGATAAAGAAGATGTGGTTTATGTATACAATGGAATATTACTAAGCCATTAGAAATGTCAAATACCCACCATTTGCTTTGACGTGGATGGAACTGGAGGGTATTATGCTGAGTGAAATAAGTCAGTAGGAGAAAGACAAACATTATATGGTTTCATTCATTTGGGGAATATAAATAATAAAGAAAGGGAATAGAAAGGAAGGGAGAAGAAATGTGTGGGAAATATCAGAAAGGGAGACAGAACATGGAAGACTCCTAACTCTGGGAAACGAACTAGGGGTGGTGGAAGGGGAGGTGTGTGGGTGGTGGGGGTGACTGGGTGATGGGCACTGAGGGGCGCACTTGAAGGGATGAGCACTGGGTGTTATTCTGTATGTTGGTAAATTGAACACCAATAAAAATAAATTTATTATTAAAAAAATAATAAATAAAGGTGTATTAACCTAACTTGATGAAATGAAGCATTCTGCCTTTTCCCACTCTCTGAGGAATTAGATCTAAATGATAGTTACTATTTCTTTGGATGATTGAAGGAGTATAAATGAAAAACAGGTGGGTGTTTTAATATGTAAACTAAATCATAGTTCTATGAAATAGCAGACACCACTGAAGAGCCAATTATATCCTCTAGTTCTTAGCACTCAGTGTATACAAACTCACTTTCACTCACGTTTGTATGTCATGCCTGAGTGCTTATTGGACTCTTGAACCAGTTGTGTAGAAGGTTAGAGGTTATTTAAAGACCTAAAATATTCTGTATCTAGCTTTTCATCAATGACTAACAGGTGTTGATGTGTTAACTACCTTGCCTCATGGATGGGATAACCATGGAATGCATGCTTTCTAGTGGCTCTGAGTCCTCTCTCGGATTAAGCTCACCTTTCCAAAAAGGGTTATTGGTAATTATATACTCAAAATAGCATTTTGAAATTCAATTACTCACCAGCCAGGTCTAAAACGAGATCCTATTCCTGTAAGATGGTAGGGTAGTGGCAACCAGTGACATTCTGAAGTGTAAAAGATACTAATAGTTTCACTGTTATGATTGGTACAGGAGGCAGGTGGAATTAAGTAGGCTAATAATATTTCTCTAGCATTTGAGTTATGTCAGCAATGGTTTTTAATATTCAAAAGTTTAGTGAGCCCATGCCATTAGCAAGCTCAAGCTAGGGACTCAAAAACTCAGTAAGTTTTGAGTTATTATTTTAGTGAGTATAAAGTTTCAGCTTGAGATGATGCATAAGCTCTGAAGATAGACAGTGGTCATAGTTGCACAGCAGTGTAAATGTACTTAATGCCACTGAATTGTGCACTCAAAAAGAGTTTTATGTATATTTTACTATTAATAAAAGCAGCAGGTATGAATCCTTATGTGTATTAAAATATATGTGTAAATATTCATAGAAAATGTTTAAATGAATATACATGCAGAGAAAATGTGGTGGTTATATTGGTCAAAAAACAAAACACAAAATATCACTTATGAAATTCTATTATTATTATTTGCTTATTCATCACTATCCTCTTTGCCATTTGAACATTTACCTAGATTGCCTTCTTTACTGTTTTCCATTGGTGTCTATGGGGTATGTTTGCATATAGCAGAGCTAGAAATACATATTAAATGAAACAAGGACTAAAAATCTGAATTCCATTAAACTCTTGCTTTTACTGCTTTTGTGACACTTCATATCTCACATAACTTCCTTTGCTTCATCATCTTTACATTCATCATTTGAATAAAATATTTCTAATCTCTTATAGTCATAAAAATGTTATCCTATTGACAAATGGCTGAACTCTTCTTAATACTTGAAGCAGTTATATGATTTTACATTGGCATGTTTTAGTAGACTGGGGGAAATAGAATCATATACATTGAATGTGTAGACTTTCCATTCATTTCTGAACATTTGTTGATCTAACACGTGTTAGTTAGATCAACAAACAACCATAAGTGATGCAAATGTATATAATTAGAAAAGGTATTTAATGTATATAATTAGAAAAGGTATTTACAGATTCAAATAAATATGACAGATTTTAAAAGTATAGATTTTCAGTTGTAACTAACTTAATACTTAATTGAAACTTATTTAACCAGAAGTGGAACACAAATGAATAAACAGCACAGGTACCCATTGAATGGGTTCAAGGCATGCCCCAGAAGCCTTGTTAGACATGAGGAGGTTCTAACAGAATAAATAGATGAGCACAATTATTATTTTTCTAGAACAGTCACATTTTCCCCCCTAAGAGGGTCTAAATTTTAAAGGAATCAGAAAACACAGACTGGAAGGAAGCTGATGAATCAAACTAGCTTTTTATATCTGGTTGTTTTGAGCACTGGCTAAATCCATGCTTGGAACATTCACAGAGTATTTAATGGTCAGGAAATACTATTGTATGTGAGAAGAATATCTTTATGGTTTGTATATTACAAAATCTTTTTATGGCACAGAATATTTTTGAAATTACTTGTTCCTTATAAAGGAGCTCAGTTTCTGTGAAATACATAATTCATAGTAACAATGATGGATCATAGTTTATGTTAGTCTAGGTACTTACTTTGGAGTGATTACCTCACTTGAGTCTAATTAAGATATTTTGACTATTTTTTTCAAATAGTAGAAAAAGTACTTCAATCTATGTCGAAATTCCAAGGTCATTATTAGTATTGGCTTAAAAAACCCTCTTATTATAAAAAAAAATGTGTTCAACATTCAGTAGTTGAAGAAATTGCCTACTATTCTGAAAAATATATATAATATATATATTGTAAGTAGGCCTCTATGATATACTTCTATTACTTACTTCTTAGTTATCTGCACAATGCTTGTAAGTTCTGATACACCCTCATAATCCATGGCATAGAAGTGGGAGCATGCCTGTGTTCTCCTCTAGGATTTGGATGGAATCTTGTCTCACATTTAGATCTTTCATCCATTTTGAGTTTATCTTTGTGGATGGTGCAAGAGAGTGGTCTAGTTTCATTCTTCTGCATGTGGATGTCCAATTTTCCCAGCACCATTTATTGAAGAGACTGTCTTTCTTCCAATGGATAGTCTTTCCTCCTTTATCGAATATTAGTTGACCATAAAGTTGAGGGTCCACTTCTGGGTTCTCTATTCTGTTCCATTGATCTATGTGTCTGTTTTTGTGCCAGTACCACACTGTCTTGATGACCACAGCTTTGTAGTACAACCTGAAATCTGGCATTGTGATGCCCCCAGATATGGTTTTCTTTTTTAAAATTCCCCTGGATATTCAGGGTCTTTTCTGATTCCACAAATCTTAAAATAATTTGTTCTACCTCTCTGAAGAAAGTCCATGGTATTTTGATAGGGATTGCATTAAACGTGTAAATTGCCCTGGGTAACATTGACATTTTCACAATATTAATTCTGCCAATCCATGAGCATGGAATATTTTTCCAACATCCTTTTTGAACTCAGCCACAGTAACTTTTTGCAAGATACACCCACGAAGGAAAAAGAAACAAAAGCAAAAATGAACTATTGGGACTTCATCAAGATAAGAAGCTCTTGCACAGCAAAGGATACAGTCAACAAAACTAAAAGACAACCTACAGAATGGGAGAAAATATATGTTCTCATTCATTTGGGGAATATAACTAATAGTGAAAGGGAATATAAGGGAAGGGAGAAGAAATGTGTGGGAAATATCAGAAAGGGAGACAGAACATAAAGATTCTTAACTCTGGGAAATGAACTAGGGGTGGTGGAAGGGGAGGAGGGCAGGGGTAGTGGGGGTGAATGGGTGATGGGCACTGAGGGGGGCACGTGACAGGATGAGCACTGGGGGTTATTCTGTATGTTGGTAAATTGAACACCAATAAAAAATAAATTTACTATTAAAAAAATAAAAGAAGTGGGAGTATGACTGCTAAGGATTGTAACAGACATGGAGCCATGGGTATATCTGTCTATAAGTAAAATCAAAATTTAAATTAAAAAAGGGATAATTGGGCAGCCTTGGTGGCGCAGCGGTTTAGCGCCACCTGCAGCCCAGGGTGTGATCCTGGAGACCCGGGATCCAGTCCCTCATCAAGCTCCCTGCATAGAGCCTGCTTCTCCCTCTGCTTATGTCTCTGCCTCTCTCTCTCTCTGTCTCTCATGAATAAATAAATAAAATCTTAAAAAAAAGGGGAGATAATTTATACCCAGTATTTCAAAGTGGAAGTCAGATTGTGTTTAATATTATTTTATACTAAAAATAATCCTTATGCACCAAATGCAAAATGTAAATTAATATTAAAAAATGGAGAAAATTATGCAATAAAGCTAAGAACATATCTAAAACAGAAATACTGGCCTCTGAACTCAAATCACTAGATGGTACAAGAATTTGATTTTTAAAACACTGGAGGCACAGAAAAAAAATGGAAACAATAATAATTACTTACACATCTATATCTGTCTACCTGATCAGTGTGAGTATGTATTATGAGTGAATGTGCATATTTTTACATATTTTTACATGTATATGCATTACTTTTAAGTAAACCCGGATAAGGATTAGGAAGTTACATATATTCTAAATTTCTTCCTTATTCAAGAACATTACCATTTAGTGACATGACAAAATCATTTTATCACCAGACTTGAAGATATATTTGTTGTAAAGATATTATCTTTCAGATTTTAAAGATCTTGAGTTTGTTACTATGCCTACACATTTACTGAAGACATGTCTCAGGGATTCCTTGACTTTCTCATTTCGAGGACTATAGATAAAAGGGTTCAGCATTGGCGTTACAATGGTGTTCAGCACTGTGGCAAATTTGTTAACATCCATCACATTGTCCTTTTTTTGGGCAGACATAAGATGGAACTTCCAGAATACAGTGTCACTACAGTGATGTGTGAAACACAGGTGGAGAAAGCCTTCAGTCGTCCCTGGACAGAGGGAATTCTAAGGATTGTAATGATAATGTACATGTAAGACACTCCTGTCAGGAGCAGGGAGCCCAAGAGCAACACAGCAGAGGATATAAAATCAGCCAATTCAGCCAGAGAGATATCTGCACAGACCAGCTTTAGCACAGGGCCACTGTCACAAAAAAAGTGATTGATTATATTTGGCCCACAAAAGAGCAGAGGAGCAGTTAAGATGGATGATGCTAAAATTGACAAAAATGCACCTACATAGGATCCCAGAAGTAACATTATGCATGTCTGTTTGTTCATGATTACGGCATACCTCAGTGGGTTGTAGATGGCAATAGATCAATCAAATGACATGACAGCCAGGATGAAGAACTCTGTGGATTCCAGAAGGAAATAGAAAAAAGATTGTGTGAGATACCCCATAAAGGATATTGCCTTGGTGAGGGGAAATGTGTTAGCTAGCATCTTAGGTACCACTGTGGAGGTGATGGCAACTTCAAGGAAAGAAAGATTGGCCACAAAGAAATACATGAGTGAATGCAGATGGTAGTCACCACACACCAAAAGGATGATCATGGTGTTGCCAATCAGAAATGTCATGTACATGAGCAGGAATGCAGAAAAAAAGAGGAATTTCTATTTCTTTCTCATTCTGAAATCCCAGAAGAATGAATTCAGTGACTCTGGTCTTGTTTCTGCAATCCATAATGTTGCCAATTCCACCTGACATAATAAAAACCATAAGTTCATGGTTGGTCTTTGCACCTTAAAGATAGTGTGGAAGTACACTATCTTTAGCAATTAATTATCTCTCTCTTTGTGGAAGGATGATAATGAAAACAAATTGAACTAATTATGTTTTTTTTTTCCAGTGTATAAACAAGTCCTGAGATGAACTGTGGAGGACAGTTCTACTGTAAGATTGTGACAACTCTTCTTTAGAAAGACCAGTGAGGCTCCCCCTCTGTGTAGGGCTCCCAAGACTGAAGTTAGCTATTCATGAGTCATGAACAGATGAGTAGTGCCCTTTGGGAGGGACACATCACAGTGACCTTAATGTATTCAGATGTAGAGTCATTCATTCAGAGTGCTGGCAGACAGAGTTGCAATCAAGTCTAATTCTATATTAACATGTATGTACAAAATACCTTTTGAAAGCTATTTTATGGGCAGCGCAGGTGGCTCAGTCATTTAGCACCTCATTCAGCCCAGGGCATGGTCCTAGAGACCTGGGATCAAGTCCCAGTTGGGCTCCCTGCATGGAGCCTGCTTCTCCCTCTGCCCGTGTCTCTGACTCTCTCTCTCTCTCTGTCTCTCATGAATAAATAAATAAAATCTTTAAAAATTAAAAAAGCTATTTTATTATCATTGAGAAGAAAGATATTAAAAACAGCAATAATAACAACAGGACAAAAATCTAGACATGATCAGTAGTAGGTTCATGGCTTTTGAGTTACAGGTTCTCTGTTCTCTGTTACTGCCAAATTGATCACCAAAGAAAGTGAAATCAGCCTTGTGTAATTTCCATGTAGAATCACATTTTATAGTGAAAAAGGTGTTTGCAGGTCTTTTAAGAGTAAGCAAAGAATCAAAGATATGACTTTTTATTGTTGATTATATTTATCTTGGGATTCAAACACAGCAAACATTAGGAAAGAAGGATAGAAAATTGAGCTTCTGAATTTGACTAAAGAAGCAGCAAAGCCTAATTTTGTACAGTTCATTCGACAAACCAAGAAATAAAAAGTACATAGAAAACAGGACCATTCTTGGAAAGGTTTTTTGTTAGTTTGTTTTTGTTTTGTTTTGTTAATTAAAGGGAGTGATTTGAAATATCAGATTATAAGAAACACAAATTTGATATTAATAGGTATTGGAAAGGCCAATTTAAGTTGGCTTTTCAATTGCTACTTCTTGAGATGTGATGAGTGAGTGTGGTAGATGTTAGCTAAAATTTTTTTATCATGGAAGGGTCAATATTAGAAATAAGATGACACCTTGTGTCTTTTAGTTTAGTCTTTACTCATTTTTTGGACCCCAAATATTTATTCTTTCACTAATTTTTATTCTTATATATTTACTTCACAATGAGCAAGCCAATGAGGACACATATAAATTTCTAACTTATGAATATTATTCGTTTTATGATAGAAGAGGGAAAAATGGATCAAAGTTGGGAGTTTTCACTGTGATTCCTTATAATGACTACTCTGAATATAAAAACACGAATTCGGTATTTTAGTTAATTGGAACTAAATTTCCTAATTCAGTGACATGGTATGAAGAGCTTCAATTTACCTTCCTGTAATCACAGAAAGGAAAGGAAACATTGATGGATTTGGTGGAGAGAAAAATAAAAGTAATTGTGGAGTAAGATGTCTTTCCTGTGACCTCCTAAACGATTGGTTTGACCACGGACAATTAATAACTATGAGTAATTAATGGATGCCTGAGGGCCCTTGAAATGTAAAATGAAACTAAATTCTCAAGTTGGGAAAGTAACAATCCATTCAGCCAAATCCAAGTTTTCCAAAGTTGCCAGGAAGTGAAAAATGGAGGAGAAAGAAGAAAATCAGTGATGTGGGGGAGGGGGTGGAGAAGAAGAAGAAGGAGAAAGAGGAGGAGGAGGAGGAGAGGAGTAAGGAAAGACCATCAATTGAAAGAGAATAATATTACAAGTTCTCTACTTATCTGCTGAAGTGCACCTCAGAATTTTTACGAATGTGCAAGTGCATGATTTCGGAGCATTCTTCCTTTATAACTTCATGATTTGGGTGCCATCCATGCTTGGAATCATTTCTATGGATTATGTTCTTCTGAGACTTTCAGAAACAATGCAGGGGAGTATACAACCATGATTATCGAGACTTTATAAGGACTCTGTGTAGGAGCGAATGATTCAAAACTATGGAGTGCCAATGATCACATGTGCAGATTATTGGAATTTAGAAACAGGAGGGAGGCCTGAGTTCTTTATTGCTGCTTCTCTAGGGGCAGATCTCTACTGAAACAATAGTCTCCAGAGAATAATTTATGACAATTTTAATTAAAATAAAAGTTTCTCAAATTAGAAACTATTGTTAATAATCTCTTATGATTCATCCCCCTCTTTGATTTTGTCTTATTTTTCCCTTCCCCTATGATCTTGTTTTGTTTCTTAAATTCCACATATGAGTGAAATCACATGACAATTGTCTTTCTCTGTTTGACTTATATCACTTAGCATAATACCCTCCAGTTCCATACACATCATTGCAAATGGTAAGATTTCATCCTTTTTGATGAAACTAGAAATCCCTTGGATATTTTAAAATTAGGATTGACTCAAGATAATTTCAAAAACTAATAGAACAAGGAACGTAAACTTGAAATATCCAAAGGTGAATAAAGATATTTCATAATATTTTCCACCTTTCATGAAATAGATTGACAGCAAACTAGAAGTAGAATGTTTGTTTTGTTAATTTTATCCATTCCAACTTGTGTGTGGTGGTGTCTCATTATGGTTGTATTATAAAAAAAAAGGCAAAGAATCAAAACAGTATGGCAATTTGCATAAAAGAAGGTACATAGATCTATGGGATAGAAAAAAAAAAGATCCCAGAAATAAACCCTCATGTATACAGTCATATGATCTTCAACATTGTCAAAAGAAAATGATAGCCTCTTCAATAAATAGCATCGTTCTGTCTCCCTTTCTGAGGGAGACAGAACATGAGAGACTCCTAACTCTGGGAAACGAACTAGGGGTGGTGGAAGGGGAGGTGGGAGGGGGTTGGGGGTGACTGGGTGGCAGGCACTGAGGTGGGCACTTGACGGGATGAGCACTGGGTGTTATTCTGTATGTTGGCAAATTGAACATCAATAAAAATAAATTTATAAAAAAATAAGAAATAAATAAATAGCATCGTTAAAACCGGATAGAATGCAAAATGCAAAAGAAATTCATCAGAAACTTTCATTATGATATACAAAAAATTAATTCAAAGGACACCTGGGTGGCTGAGCAGGTTGAGCATCTGCCTTTGGCTCAAGGCATGATCCCAGGGTCCCAGGATCAAGTCCTGCATTGGGCTCCTTGCATGGAGCCTGTTTCTCCCTCTGCCTGTGTCTCTGACTCTCTCTATGTGTCTGTCATGAATAAATAAATAAAATCTTTAAAAAATAATTCAAAATGGACTAACGTCCTAAATTTAAGACGTATCAATATAAAACTAGAAGGAAACAGGGGAAAAGCAACCTGACCTTGGATTTATCAAGAATTTCTTGGCTATGACATCAGAAAGAAAAAGGAAAACAAGCTTAGACAAGTGAGAATACATCAGACTAGAATTTTTCTTCACAGTTAAGAAAATAGCCAGAGTAAAAAGTCAAACTATGAAATGGTAGACAATATTTGAAAAACATATATTTGATAAGGAGATAATATCTAGAATATATATAAAGAAAACCACACAACTCAACAACTTAAAAGCAAAATCACGTGATTAAAAAATGTTCAAAGGAACTAAGCTGGACAACTAACTACCCAAATTCAAGACTTACTATAAAGTTTTATTAATGAAGACAACATGAAATTTGCCAAGGAATAGATGAATAGGCCTTGGGCACCTGGGTGGCTCAGTGGTTGAGCATCTGCCTTTAGCTCAGGTGGTGATCCCGGGGTCCTGAGATTGAGTCCCATATCCAGCTTCTTACAGGGAACCTGCTTCTCCCTCTGCTTATGTCTCTGCCTCTCTCTCTGTGTCTCTCATGAATAAATAAAATCCCATTAAAAATGACATCACAATACATCTTCGTTTTGATGGTACTGTTGTTTCTTGTCTATGGTGGTGAGTATTCAAAATTAAATGCAAGAAAAGTTGTATAGAATTTAATATATCAAAAAGACCCTGTTGAAATTTGAAAAACTTTGATGGATTTTATTAATGTCAATATTCTGGTTGTGATACTGTAGTTTTTCCAAGTAACATTAGGGGACACTAGACAAAGTATAAAAGGGATTCTTTGTATGATGTCTTTGATTTTTTTTAATTAAAATAAGAAACAAAGCATAGGATCATAGGGGAAAGAAGGGAATGGGAAGTCATCAGAGAGGGAGACAAACCATGAGAGACTCTTAACTCTGGGAAACATACTAAGGGTTGCTGGAGGGGAGGTGAGCGGGGGGATGGGGTAAGTGGGTGATGGGCATTAAGGAGGGCATGTGATGAGATGAGTACTGAATGTTCTTTACTAAGAGGAAGTAAACAGCTGAAAAGACTAAAAAATCAGCAAGATTCTTGCATCCATAAAAATTGGACATAGGGCAAACTATTGCCATCCAAGGCAGGAGAGACAGGCAAATATGTGGAGTCACAACTTACCAAAGCAGAGAGTCAGAAGCAGAAACCAGCATGGAAACCAGTGCTGGGTAGGAAGGGTTAAAATGGTTGCAGATTGATTAATTGCTGGAGGTTTAGTGTAGACAGCTCAGTTAACTGTAAGGGTACCCTTAGAGCCACCAGAACATTGTGAGATTTATCTCTAGGAGTTCACCTATATTCCAATAGCAAATATCTGAAAAATATCACTCTGCTTCCAACAGGGTGAGGAGAAAAAACACATGTCTGAAATATGCCAAAGAGCACACCACTGGCCATGGTACCAGTGGCAGTAGCAGCAGTAGTGGTACTGGTGGGGGCAGAGACAATGGTAGCAGCATCAACAGGTAAAAGTAAAAGTGGGAAGTGAAAGTCTGCCCAGCTGTGTGAGCTGCAGCTGGAGGTCTCACTGCTCTTCATTAACATCCACATTTCTGAGAGAGACCCTCTGTGACAAGGACACAGAAAGAAAAAGGAAAAAGGAAATGACAACAGAAAGAACATGTTTCCTGCTATCAGTCTGAGGCAGATCAGATGAGAAAGAGAGAAGTGATCTGAAAGAGAGGAATTAAATAATGGAGGTAGAAGAGGACAGATACAAATTTAAAAGAAGTGAAGAAACTTTATCTTTGGAATTTGCAAGCTTAACTATTAAATGCCGGGGTGTTGAACAGTTTTTATTGATTTTAGGTGGGAATCTCTCTATTTCCTGGATCTGAATGCCTGTTTCCCTTCCCAGATTAGGAAAGTTTTCAGCTATGATTTGTTCAAATACATATTCTGGCCCTCTGTCTCTTTTGGTACCCTCGGGAACCCCAGTTAAACGTAGGTTTTTCTTCCTCGGGCTGTCGTTTATTTCCCTTAATCTATCTTCATGGTCTTTTAATTGTTTGTCTCTTTTTTCCTCAGTTTCCCTCTTTGCCATCAACTTGTCTTCTATGTCACTCACCCGTTCTTCCACCTCATTAACCCTCGTCGTTAGGACTTGTAGTTTAGATTGCATCTCATTCAATTGATTTTTAATTTCTTCCTGATTAGATCTAAATTCTGCAATCATGAAGTCTCTTGAGTCCTTTATGCTTTTTTCTAGAGCCACCAGTAGCTTTATAATAGTGCTTCTGAATTGGCTTTCTGACATTGAATTGTAATCCAGATTTTGTAACTCTGTGGGAGAGAGGAATGTTTCTGATTCTTTCTTTTGAGGTGAGGTTTTCCTTCTAGTCATTTTGCTTAGCTCAGAGTGGCCAAAAACAAGTTGTATTGGGAAAAGGAGAAAAAGAGAGGAGAGAAAGAAGGAAAGAAAAGAGAAAAAGAAAAAAGGAAGAAAAAAAAGAGAAGAAAAAGAGAAAGGAAAAAAAAGGGTGGGGGAAGCAAACAGAAATCAAAAAGCAAAAACAAACAAACAAACAAACACTGGGGAGTAACTTCTGATTCTGTATATTTTAAGTCCCTTGACTTCCCCTGGAACTTGTCCGTCTCATACAGTAATTTGGTAGCGCGGCAGGATACAAAATCAATGCCCAGAAATCAGTGGCAATTCTATACACTAACAATGAGATGAAGAAAGAGAAATTAAGGAGTCAATCCCATTTACAATTGCACCCAAAAGCATAAGATACCTAGGAATAAACCTAACCAAAGAGGTAAAGGATCTATACCCTAAAAATATAGAACACTTCTGAAAGAAATGGAGGAAGACACAAAGAGATGGAAAAATATTACATGCTCATGGATTGGCAGAATTAATATTGTGAAAATGTCAATGTTACCCAGGGCAATTTACACGTTTAATGCAGTCCCTATCAAAATACCATGGACTTTCTTCAGAGATTTGGAACAAATTATTTTAAGATTTGTGTGGAATCAGAAAAAACCCCGAATAGCCAGGGGAATTTTAAAAAAGAAAACCAAGCACTGGGTGTTATTCTGTATGTTGGTAAATTGAACATCAATAGAAAATAAATTTATATAAATAAATAAATAAATAAATAAATAAATAAATAAATAAATAAAAAACCATAGCTGGGGGCATCACAATGCCAGATTTCAGGTTGTACTACAAAGCTGTGGTCATCAAGACAGTGTGGTACTGGCACAAAAACAGACACATAGATCAATGGAACAGAATAGAGAATCCATAAGTGGACCCTGAACTTTATGGTCAACTAATATTCGATAAAGGAGGAAAGACTATCCATTGGAAGAAAGACAGTCTCTTCAATAAATGGTGCTGGGAAAATTGGACATCCACATGCAGAAGAATGAAACTAGACCACTCTCTTTCACCATACACATAGATAAACTCAGAATGGATGAAAGATCTAAATGTGAGACAAGAATCCATCAAAATCCTAGAGGAGAACACAGGCAACACCCTTTTTGAACTCAGCCACAGTAACTTCTTGCAAGATACATCCACAAAGGCAAAAGAAACAAAAGCAAAAATGAACTATTGTGACTTCATCAAGATAAGAAGCTTTTGCACAGCAAAGGATACAGTCAACAAAACTAAAAGATAACCTACAGAATGGGAGAAGATATTTGCAAATGACGTATCAGATAAAGGGCTAGTTTCCAAGATCTATAAAGAACTTATCAAACTCAACACTAAAGAAACAAACAATCCAATCATGAAATGGGCAAAAAACATGAACAGAAATCTCAGAAGAAGACATAGACATGGCCAACACGCACATGAGAAAATGCTCTGCATCACTTGCCATCAGGGAAATACAAATCAAAACCACTCTGGAAAGCGAACTAGGGGTGGTGGAAGGAGAGGAGGGCGGGGGGTGGGGGTGAATGGGTGATGGGCACTGAGGGGAGCACTTGACGGGATGAGCACTGGGTGTTATTCTGTATGTTGGTAAATTGAACACCAATAAAAATAAACTTATTAAAAATAAAATAAATAAAATAAAATAATAAAATAAAAATAAAATAAAATAAAATAAAATAAAGGGAAAAAAAAAGACTAGGAAAAGACCCCCTAGGAACACATACAAAAAATGGTGTGGAGGTAGCTAAGTAAGCAACCTCATGAATATATAAAGTAGGTTCATATCCAAATTGCAGGTGCCTGAATCTAAAAGAGCCTATTCTAAGCTTTGAGAACAAAAGTATGGAGTAAACTGCAAGAGAGACTCAAAAGCATCCACACTGATCCACACGTAAGACGGATATCACACTGGGAATTCTAAAATAGAATTCATGTACAAAGGAAAACCCTTAGGTGGCAGGTAGGACCTATGACTGAACCTAATCAGGTTAGATACCAATTCAAAGATCATCATTCTCCATAGGATATATTAAAAACAAACAAACAAAAATCAGTAGAGTCCCATGCTATTCAGCTGACCAGATTACAATGCCAGATTGTCTGACAGATAAAATGGAAAATCTTAACATCTCAAATACACATAGTTAATATATTTCATCAAAATAGATTTTCAGAACATGATGAAAAATGAAGAGATTCATCTCAACAAAGTGGAACACTTACCAATAATGCCAATAAACCATGCTTCCTTCTCTAATTATCTTCAGGCAGTAAGAAGCCAATGCTATGAAGGCCCTTGATCTCAATTAAATTAACACCATTAGTAAGGAAAGCAAGAATGGCCAATGAGTAGCCAACTAGTTGTCTCTGCCACAATCCCTCATTTTCCCCAGTCAAGTGGTCCTAAATTAAAGGTGTCTGTGTCTGTACACAGATGAATGCATGAAGACAGACAATAGATTTTTTTTACCATAAAATAGGTCATATACACAAGTATGCGTGTGTGTGTGTGTGTGTGTGTGTGATACATGTATGGATTACAGCAACAAATATTTTACCTGAATTGATACAGTTCAAAAGATATTATATTATGCATTATAACAAACAAAAAATGCTGCCAAATAACACAATGATTTCTTGTCACTGCATATTCATATTTCATACTCATTAAAGTTACCCTCCAGGGCACCTGGGTAGCCCAGTTGGTTAAGCATCTGCCTTCAGCTTAGGTCATCACCCCAGGGTCCTGGGATTGAGCCCTATACCAGGCTCCCTTTTCAGCATGGGTCTGCTTTTTGCTTCTCCTTCTGTGCTCTTTCTCACCAGTAAATAAATAAAATCTTTATTTAAAAAACCTAATCTCTTAAAAAATAAAAGTTGCCCTTCAGGCTAATTATTGACACACATTACTCTTGTAACTACATGAAAAGTAAAGTTAATAAAATAAATTGGTTATTTCTAAGACAAAGACAACCATATCACTTAGGGATAATTCTGCTTTCAAACATGTTAAAGTATAAAAATTAAATACTTGTATACCCAAAACCTTATTTAGGAAATAGGACAATTTCTAACATTGTTGGTTCTCTTTTGTATATTTTCCAGGTGACATCTCTTTTCCACCAGAGAGATAGCTTTTCTCAAAAGAAAGTACCTAACAGGCAGTCATCTTGTTTGGTCTCATTTTCAAACCATTTTATTAATCAAATTCTATTTTTTAACTTGCTTCTTTAACTTGCTCTCCCAGGAGGGAGATTCATCCACATCCATGTGCGTAGCTGCCAATGTGGTGTAGTATCCGACAGTACATGTATACCGTAATTTATCAATTCTTCATTTGATGAACATGGGAGATAATTTTTGCACTTTGCCTCAGAATTCCCATAGTTATCTTCTGGAATACATTCATGAATTTCCTCAGGGTATTGACTCAGATGTGGAATTGCTAACTCCAGATGTTAGTTTTTCATATTCTGATTACTGAAAAATGTGGCTGTACTCCTCCCTGACCTATGGATATCCTCCTGAGAGAACACAAGTCCCATTCTTCCTTAATCTAACAGATGTGACATCTATATGAAGCAACCTTTAGAGGGAAGACTATCTTACGCAATAGTATGGGACTTTCAGTTAGCCCAAGGAACCATAGGCCAACAATGCTTAAGGCAAGGAGCAGTACTCCTCTTGGTTCTGTTGAGCAAAGGCACGAGTAGAGCTGTGCTAGGCAGGAAACTAGGATCTCGGGCTATAGCTTAGGTGATGTTGCAAAATCTTTTGAGGTCATTATTAGACTATGGAACATGTAAATGAAGAAAAGACAATAGTGTTTTATTGCAAAAGGCAAGTATTATTTATTCAATGCCAAAAGGAATCTATCTGGAAGTAGCTTGTTCTCCATGACCTGGTACCTCTTATGATGGACTTCCATGGTTACTGCCTCCTTGGTCACAGATGTTATGGTACCAGTGATGCCAAGACCCTCTGCACAGCACCCGCTGCCTGCATGACAGCCTCCATGCTACTCTCCTCCACACTTCCTCTACCTTACCTACAGTAAGTAGGTAAGCTCTTCTTAGTAAAGAGCTCACTGAAAAGTTTCTCACTGAAACTTTTATTTCAGAAACTCATAATCTTGTCTGCATTGTGGAGAGCTCTGAAGATCTGAACAACAACAACAACAACAAAAAACATCTGGAGGGTTCAATTTGAAGATCCTGAAAATGAGTCAAGATGAAACACACTGAAGGTATCCCACTGACAATGAAAGGAAGAGATTCTTAATTTTGACTCTTACTTAACTGAGTCATGGATTCTGATTCAAAAGCCTACTACTGATCATATCATTCCTTGCCTTAAAAAACAAAATAAAAAACTATAATAATAAAACACAACAAAAAACTTCAGTTAAGTACAAACTTCTAAGCATGGTATTTGAAGTATGTGGCAATCTGGAGCCCCCCCCCTCCCCCCGGCATTTTAACCATCTTATCGTCTCTTTCACAGGCACATTGTACTTTAGCCAAACTTGACTAGTGACTATCTCTTGGACATGTTTCCTTTTTTCCTCTAGGAGGTGGTACTGGGAAAGCATTGCTCAAATTCTGCTCCATGCTGTACTTTTATACCCTTAATACAGCTCGTCTGTGAGCTCCCTATGGGCTTTGTTTATGAGACTGCACACTTCACCTTGCCCTGACTAGAACAAAGAATCTGACACACAGTTGGCTCAAAGTCAATGTTTACGTAACAAAAATAACAAATCAGGGGTACCTGGGTGGCTTAGTCGGTTGAGCATCCAACTCTTGGTTTCAGCTGTCACTTTTTTATTTTTTAAGATTTTATTTATTCATGAGAAAGATAGAGACATAGGCAGAGGAAGAAGCAGGCTCCATGCAGGGAGCTCGACGTGGGACTCCATCCTGGGACTCCAGGATCACACTCTGGGCCAAAGGCGGTGCTAAACCACTGAGCCACCCAGGCTGCCTGGTTTCAGTTTATATCGTAATCTCAGGGTCATGAGATGAGAACTCCACTGGTCTCAGTGGTTAGCAGAGAGTAGACTTGGGATTCTCTCTCTTCCCCTCTCCCGCTTGCTCTCTCCCTCTCTCAAATAAATAATCTTGAAAAAAATAATGAATTATCAGATCTTGTCCTAGCAAACCAGAATACCTTAAAATACAAAGGCCAAGTCTTATCTGTCCAAACTGAGTTCATTATTATATTTTCTCACCTTTTTGTATCTTCCCAGCTCTATGAACAGCACTACTATCCACCTGTTGAGTAGAAAGCCTGTGTCATATTGTCTATCATCCCTCTATCCCTTGCCTAATCGTTTATCATGTTCTAAGGGGTCTATGCTCATGGCCCTTCTATATGCCTGATGTTCAGTCCTTTTATCATTTCTCCCCTGCATGGCCATAGTCCTAACTGACTTCTCTGATTCTAGTTTTCTTGCACTCACTTATGCAGTGGTCATTCTCAGCACAAGTGTGGTAAAATAACTCCCTTGCCCCCCACATCTCTGTAGAGCAAGTCCAGTGACTGCATAAGCATGTCTTACTCCTGCATCTCCTGAGCTATGAGCTTCCTACCCTCACCCAGCTGCCTCCACCCTTTGAAACTGTGTAAGCTATATCCTGTAACCTAGCATGTACTCACCACTCTGCCTAATTGTTTATATATACCAGTTATTATTACAGACCATGTGATACTCATTTGTTTCAAGAAATGAGTAAATTGACCCACTTTAAGATAATTATGTTTCCCTGTGTTTGAAATGGGTGGGTGAACTGTGATGACATCTGAGATAAATTCTAGTTGATGTCCTTGAGTTCCATGAATGGCTAAAGTGTGTTGCCTCAGAGACTAGGAAAAGCTGCACAAGAGTGTTCAGGACAAGGAAACCAATCTCTGGATTATGGAACATTACCTGACCAAGTTCTAGACAAGCTCTTCCTCAATTTCTGAGATAACCTGCAAAACAAAAGAGAGCAACCATAGTCAAAACAAGTATGGCATAGTGACAAGATTTTGTTAAACAAACACTATTTTCCAATAAAAAGCACTAGGACTCCCTGGAGAAGCAGTTGATTACAAGTCTAGGCTAAATATGAGCTTGGAAAACCTGGAAATGCTAGAAAGTACTAAAAGACAAGACAGGGATTGTGGCTGGAAGACAGGAAACAACCTAAAGGAGTTTGCACTGACGTTAGGTAGAATAATCAAACCAACGATCCAACCAAACAACAAAAAAGCAAAGCTGATTATACTCAGAATAAATATCCATGTCATAAATAATTGAATAAAAACATAAATGAGGGACGCCTGAGTGGCTCAGCAGTTGAGCATCTGCCTTTGGCTCAAGGCTTGATCCTGGTCTGTGATCCAGTCCAGCATTAGGCTCCCAGTGGGGAGCCTGCTTCTCTCTCTGTCTGTGTCTCTGCTTCTCTCTGTGTGTCTCAGGAATAAATAAAATCTTAAAGAAAAAACCATAAATGAAGGATAAAGGATACTTCTTCCTAACAGTGGATACCAATTGATATATATGCAGAGGGAACTAGGGAAACAAAATCTGCATTAGAAAACACAAGAATAACTGGTGCAGACAAAATCCTCTGATGAATGCTAAAAGTGAGGGGCAAACAATTAGAGGAAAATAGGACTTTACAAAACGCCGGGACACCTGCACCCTGATGTTTATAGCAGCAATGTCCACAGTAGCCAAACTGTGGAGGGACCCTCGGTGTCCATCGAAAGATGAATGGATCAAGAAGATGTGGTTTATGTATACAATGGAATATTCCTCAGCCATTAGAAATGACAAATACCCACCATTTGCTTTGACGTGGATGGAACTGGAGGGTATTATGCTGAGTGAAGTAAGTCAATCGGAGAAGGACAAACATTATATGGTCTCATTCATTTAGGGAATATAAAAAATAGTGAAAGGGAATAAAGGGAAAAGAGAGAAAATGAGTGCGAAATATCAGAGAGGGAGACAGAACATGAGAGACTCCTAACTCTGGGAAACGAACAAGGGGTGGTGGAAAGGGAGGTGGGGGTGACTGGGTGGCAGGCACTGAGTGGGGGCACTTGACAGGATGAGCATTGGGTATTATGCTATATGTTGGCAAATTGAATTCCAATAAAAAATAAATAAATAGGGGATCCCTGGGTGGCTCAGAGGTTTGGCGCCTGCCTTTGGTCCAGGGCGCAATCCTGGAGTCCCAGGATCAAGTTCCGCGTCAGGCTCCCAGCATGGAGCCTGCTTCTCCCTCCTCCTGTTTTTCTCTCTCTCTTTCTTTCTCTATGTCTATCATAAATAAATAAACAAATCTTTAAAAAATACATAAATAAATAAATTAATTAAAAAAAATAGGACTTTACAAAGAAATAATTAGTAAATTCAGTGTGGGATCTTGGACCCAAAATGCCAGTGTAATTCAAATGTTTATCTGAGTTACTGTTCTGCAGCATCATTAATCCTCTGGTTCTGACCACTTACTATACTTATGCAGTGTGAACATGGGTGTAGCTGCAGAAGGAATATACAGAAACTGTACTATCCTTTCGCAACTTTTCCACACGTCTGAGTTTAAGAATACTCATCTTTGCCTTTCAAAATAGCCATAAGAATAATTCTCAAGTGCTGAGGAAGAGCACAGGTTCAGTGCAAGGAAGACAAATTGAAATCCTACTATACCACTTATCAGTATGTGTGTCTTTGTCCATGTTACTTATGTACTCTGAACCCCCATTTCTTTCCTCTGACTGTTTATGGTTGTGAGAATGAGATGTGTGCACACAGTGCCAGCACAGGGTGGGTAAGAAACAAGACTGTTTCCTTCCCTGAGGGGCCCTCTAGTTAGCTCCACATATGGCCCTGTCATCCCTGAAGGGCTGTCTACTGACTCCACACACATCCATGTCCTCCCTGAGGGACCATCTACTGGCTCCAGGTCTATCCCTGTCCTCCCTGAGGGGCCTTCATACTGTCTCCACAAGCATCTCTGTGCTGAGGAGCCTTTATACCAGCTCCACACCCCTTCCTGTCCTCCCTGAGGGGCCATCTACTGGCTACATGCTGCTCTCTGTCCTCTCGGTGGGGATTCATACTGACTCCATGACCGTCCCTATCCTCCTGTGGGGCTTTCATACCTGCTCCATGCCCATCCTTGTCCTCCATGAGGGGCCTTCATACTGGCTTCATGCACATTCCTGTCCTGAGGGGCCATCTACTGGCTCCACACCAATTCCTGTCCTCCCTGAGGGGCCATTTACTGACTCCTGGCCCGTCCCTGTCCTACCTGAGGGGTCTTCATACCTGCTCCACACCCGTCCTTTTCCTACCTGAGGGGCTTCCATGCCTGGCTCCATGCCTGTCCCTGTCCTCCCGGGGGGCCTTCATAATGGCTGCAGGCTAGTCCCTGTCCTCCCTGAGGAGTCTTCATACTGGCTCCATGCCATCCTTGTCCTCCCTAAGTGGTCATCATACCTGCTCTTTGTCCATCCCTCTCCTCCCTGAGGGGCCTTCAAAATGGTTCCATGCCTATCCCTGTCCTTCCTGAGGGGCCATCTACTGGCTCCATGCCCATTCCTGTCGTCCCTGAGGGGCCTTCATATCTGCTCCACACCGGTCACTGTCCACTCTGAGGGGCATTCATACCTACTCCACATTTGTCCCTGTCCTCCCTGAGGGGCATTTATATTGGCTCCACACACATCCCTGTCCGGAGGGGCCTTCATACCACCTTGACACCAGACCGTCTGCCCTGAAGTACCATCTACAGGCTCCAAGCCCTTCCATCCCCCCTGAGGGGCCATTTACAGACTCCACGCCAGTCCCTGTCCTCCCTGAGGGGCCTTCATACTGGCTCCATGCTCATCACTCTCCTCCCTAAAAGGCTTTCATACTGGCTCCATGACCTTCCCTGTCCTCCCTGAGGGGCCATCTACCAGCTCCATACCCACCTCTGTCCTCCCTAAGGGGACTTCTTACTGGCTTCATGTGCGTCTTTCCTCTCTGAGGGGTCATCTACAGGCTCCATGACCTTCTTGTCTGGCCTAAGGGGCTATCTACCAGCTTCATGCTCATCCCTGTCCTCCCTTCCGGGCCTCCCTGAGGAGCCATCTACTGGTGCCATTCTTGTCCCATCCTCCCTGAGGGCAGTCTACAGGTCCCTGTCCTCTGAGAGCTCATGGTTCTGAGAAGCAAACATCCAGACTATAGGAAACTCACAACTTCTCTCCTGATCTTACTGCTTGTCTAGCTGTGCCTTCCAGTATTTAGCATTTGGGATTCTCTGCAGTAAATGAAGAGGATGAGAAAAGGAGTGTGCAACCCCGTCTACTGTACTGCAAGCTCCTTGGGGAGAGATCCAGTGTCTCACTCATCCTGACTGACCATGCATACCTCAGGACTGGGCATCTGAAAGTGGAAGAGTGAATTAAAGCCAATAGAAAGCAGGAAGAAAGGGAAATCTGGGCACCCACCTGGACCCCTTTTGGATGAAGCTGAAGCTAACTAACTCCTGGAATGAGGAACCATGTCCTTGCCCCTTTAGGTTGCTCTCGTCCTCTGTTTTACCTCCCTGAGTGGTTCTATGTGATTTCAGTGATGATTCGTCTTCCTCCATCCCACCAGGATGTGAAGGCCTTTTAGCAGGAGTGCTCTCCTTTTCCTTGCTCTTCCTTAGGACTTCATCCCGGACTTGGGAGACTCTGTGGTCCCCATCCTGTTTGCTCACATTGCCTTCACTCTGGAAAGATGAGTTGGAGGGTCCCACTTCTGGACCTTCAGTGGTCTCCCTAACAGGTCTGCTGATTATCTCCCCTCCTGCAACCACACTCACACTGCCCTGAGGAGCTACTGCTGCCCTGTGGCTGGACCCTGCAGATGGGATTAGGAGAGACAAGGTGTTCCTACAGACAGAGTATGTGTGGGAAGCAAGTTGCCTGATTCCTTCCCCACCACTATAAGCATGAGATGTGACCCCAGACACATTGGTGACTGTGGGAAGGCTCTTGATGCTGTCCTGATCTTGGTCCCCTTGTCCACGGAGCTCCATGGCCTGTCCCGAGAAGAGAAACAGGGAAGGAGAGAAGTGAGAGGAGAAGGGATTGTCACTTGCTTTCTTAAAGCTGAACCACCCAAGAGCTTATAATTAGGATAAACTCTGAGGTCATCAAGTTCAGTGGATGCAGGAGTCCCCTCTATGGCACCCTCAAAATGGTCACTCCAGTTCTCTGTGTGGACAGTTCCGGAAAAGCATTATTGCCATTCAGTGAGCATTCTCACACTTATATTTTATATGCTTGTCTTAGCAATTCTGCAAAATAGGTTCCTAAAAGAGACTGCTGGTCAAGAACTATTACATTTTACAGTCTCATATTTAGTAACAAATTGTGCACTTGTGCACAAAGCATGCAGCAATGCCACAGATGCACTGAGAAAGTAGTGCCTGGCTCCAGGTAAGGAAGGGGTTTCCCATACTTGAAAGTGTCCCACAACAGATCAGACTGTCTAGGCTGGAGCAGTGATTGTTCCAGAGCAGGCTGGGCACTGAGGATAATATTGAGGGTATTACAACACTGGCAATGAGGTTAGAGGAGCTGACATCTGAGGAACCATGGATATTCAGAAGCACTTGGGACCTTTCCCGTGTGGCAGGGTCTCTACAGGGTGCCATATTTGGCCAAAGTTCATCTGAATGTAATGCCTTCTCCTAGTGAGCCTCAGAAAGCAGCCTGGAAGAGCCTTAGCTGCTCTTCTAAATCACCCTGACCCCATGCCCAAGTCTATGCAAAGGCTTACTGCTGGGCTTTTCCTATCCTCTGCCTCCAACACAGGTAAGGAGATCATGTCACCAGCAGGTTGGGCCTGGGTACCACTGTAAGCCTCCAGTGGTGGTCTCAACAGGTACACTAAGTCTTCCCAGCATGCAAACAGGTCTTCTTTTGCATCTGAAGGAAGGTACAGTTGTAGGTAAAAAGAGCGGCCAGTGGCAAGCTTCAAGTGGAACTGTTTTTTTTCATGATTATAGATGGATAACTTTACAAACTTCAAAGGAAGCAGCCTGTTGGGGAGCAAAGAGTGCAGGATTAGGTTGAGATAAGTGGGAAGGAAGAGGGAGGGAAGGAAGAGGGAATAGATGCTGACTTTGGCCTAGTCAGCATCTATTCCTCTCCTAAAGATCTGCAAAATCCTCTCCACTTGACCACGGCTCTCACATCCACCTCCTCAGGTGCAGCTTTAATTCAGAGAACAGCACTTAGCTCACTGTACCTCATACCACACCACAAGGTTCCTGACCACCTATGAAGTCCACCCCTCACTCTGCCATGAAAGGCCTGCTACGTGTCCCTGACTTTCTTCCTAGTCTTATTCTCACAACCCTTCTTCTATAATCAAGAGCCACTTTCCCTACAAAGCATGGTGGGCCCCAATACATGTGTTTAATTTCTCTGAATCCACACCACAGTTGCTGGTCATGCACTGCAGAGCTCTCACACTTTGGGTTCTGTGTTGTGGTGAATCACGTGCTTGCCAGTCTTGTCCCTTCTGCATATATCCTGTATGATGGGACTAAAGTTCTTGGACTCACCTGGTCAGCTCCAAGCTCTTTGTCGACTTGAGGTCCTTTATCTGAGTATCTTGGCTATTTCTGGCATTGGCTGCACAGCTCACAGCTGGTTGTGCCAGAAGCATGACATCCGGCATTGTGAGGCTGGGGGTGGTATATGCGATGCCCACTGTCACCATTTGCACATTGTTGTGCATATCAATCACTTCTCCTTTTCTGTTGATCTGTTGTTGGAAGGAAGAGGGAAGCAGCACTTCTTACATCCTCTTCTATCTCCCGTCATCCACTCTACTCCTAAATACAGTGGTCACCACAGTTCTTGGTTGTGGCAAAAATTCAAAGGGAAGTAGTTCAAGCTGTGTACTGTGCCAACAGAACTGACTCAATCTCCCTCTCCAAGCTGACTTCTCATAGGAGCCAAATTCCCTTTCCTTAATATGCCTGGGATCCTGTGCTTTTGTACTCAGAAGTGCCTGTGATCACTATTAAAATAATAAACCCATGCACAGCCTAAGACCCAACAATTCAGCCTCTGAAAATGTATTCTATATTTACGTGCACATGCCCCAGTGGGATGTACAAAGTTGTTCATCACCACAATTTTGGTGACAAGAGGATGGGCACAACCCAATACTTCTCCATAAGTGTTTGGGTAAACAAATGTAGAATTTCTTGCAAAATGGACATTTTATTAAAAATAAAAACAATGGTCTTTACAGCAAGAACACAAATGCAAAAAATAATGAAATACAAAGGGATTATTCTGGACTAAATGACTAAAGAGGTGTGACAATCAAGGGTAATACAAGATCCTGGATTAGGAAATGGAGCTCTTAAGAACATTATTGGGACAATTGAGAAAATGTAAACACACACTATATATTGCATGACAGCATTCTGTGAACATTAAATTCCATGAAATCGTGTCATGGTTACATAAGCAAATGTCCAAGTTCTTAGAAGACACATGAAGAATTTAAAGATAAAGGGACAGGGACACCTGGGTGGCTCAGCAGTTGAGTGCCTGCCTTCGGCTCAGGTCTTGATCCCTGGATCCGGGATTGAGTCCTGCATCAGGCTCCCTGTGCTTCTTGCTTTGCCTATGTCTCTACCCCTCTCTCTCAGTCTGTGTCTCTCATAAATAAATAAATAAATAAATAAATAAATAAATAAATAAATCTTTAAAAAAATAAAGATAAAGGGATAAAATAAAATAAAATAAAATAAAATAAAATAAATAAAATAAAGGGACATAACACTAGCCACTTATACCTAACTCTCAAATAGTTGAGTGAGGGTAATAATCTGTGTGTTGTATGTGTATGGGTTTACTGGTTCTTAATCCTGCCTATACATTTCAATCAACTGGGAGCTCTGAGGTGTCCTGCTGTCCAGACTGGCGAGGTCATTACACCAGAATTTTGGCAGTGGGTCCTGGGCATGTGTGTTATCTCCACTTTCCAGGTCATTCCAAGGTTGAGAATCAGTAATGTGGGACCCAGGAAATTTCACAAAAATCCCCTACCCCTACCCCTGGACAAGCAGAACAGGACTAACTCCATTTTGTGCTGCACCCACCACCTCCTGTATGACCCCTACATGACCTGCTTATTGCTTAAGGCACTGCCCCACCCTAGTCAAGCAGCTGAGCACACCTTTCCCGGAAATTGGCTCATAACAATGTAACCCCGCCTTGTGCCCACCAAAACTGCGCGCCAATTCTGACCAGAGTGACAGGCCAGTTCAAATGGTCACTATAGGGTAAATTGTGATTCAATTGGCCACCTGCGTGTGGACTGACATGACTGTGCAACTTTCTGCGCATGTTACAATCCCATTGGCCACTGGCCCCTATAAAGCTGTTACGCCTCTTAGCCTCGGGGTCCAAGTCCCAGCTCCACTGTGTCGGGTATACTTGGACCCAAGCTCGAGCTTGTAAATAAACCCTCGTGTGTTTGCATTGGTGTCGGCTCCTTGGTGGTTTCTCGGATTCGCAATCTTGGGCACAACAAGTAATAGATGTAGAGTCATGGAGCTCCCGAGTTGATCCTCATTTGTCAACTCTCACCTGCTCTTCTCTCTGTCACACTTACAAGGTGTTGGGTGCTCACACCAAAAGTTCGGTTCATACTGTCCCGCTGTCCCTTTGTACAACCCACACCATCATCCCAAAAGCCCTAGAGTAGGAACTGTCTGAACTGAAGCCCAGAAAGCCTGGGCCTCTGCCACATGACGATCTGAGAAAGTAATTTTCCTCTCTGGAATTGTCTGCTCCTCAGTAAGATGAGATCTTCATTCTGCCTACATAAGTAGGTTGCTGTGAGGCTCACAGGAAATGGACACCAAATTGCTTTGGATACTGAAGAGAACCATAGAAATATGGTTTCAAGATACTCGGACCTTCACATTCCTACAAAACATATTGAGTGAGTAAAAGCAACCTGTACATAACACAAGCAGTAGGACATGATGTCAAAAGTCCACATGTCCCACACAAGAACACTGTACTACATCTCCAAGAGTCACAGAACATTTAACAAGTACTTATGAAGGGACAAAACCTGCAGGGGAATAATGACCAACTTGGGGCAGTGGTAACTTGGGAGAAAGGGAAATGCAAGAAGGGAAGTGCATCCATGTAGATTAAATCATAATCATGTTTTTCCTCAAAAAATATTACACTTACAGACTACATTCTTGCAAGAAATTGGGCACTCAGCATATAATGGATCCTCAGTAAGATGTGGAAAGAAAAGAATGAAAGAAGGGGGTATTACACATGCGAATCAAGGAAAAGAGAGGAGGGGGCACACATGTGAACCAGGGAGAAGGGGGGGCACACGCGAATCAAGGAGAAGGGAGAAGGAAGATACACCGCTGAAACAGGGAGGAGAGGGGACACTACTGAATCAGGGAGGAGGGGAGGGGGGCACACCCTTCAATCAGGGAGGGGGAGGGGGCACAAATGTGAATCAGGGTGAAGGGAGAGGGGGGACACACCCCTGAATCAGGGAGGGGGCACACATGTGAATCAGGGTGAAGGCAGAGGGGGGATACATCCCTGAAACAGGGAGAAGGAGAGTATATTCCTGAATCAGGGAAAAGGGGAGGGGGGTACACCTCTGAATCAGGGAAGGGGGGAGAGGGGCACACACATGAATCAGGGAGGGGGAGGGGACACACCCCTGAATCAAGGTGGGGGGGCAGCCCACACTGCTCACCTGGATGAAATCACTCTCAAAGACGGGCATGTCCTTCAGCAGGGTGTACTCTCCCCTGCACAGGTGCCGCTGCAGCTTCCCCGAGGACCTGTTGAACATGTGCAGGATGTGGCAGGTGTGGCTGCTATGATAGGGCGAGGGTGTGCTGCTGTCCATGGCCATCTCTTGGAGACACCTGGCAGGAGGAGGCAGCTTACTATCTGCCTTGGCACCCCTGGCACCCCAGCAGGGTAACACCCACACCATACTGTGCTGGGATTCACACTTAGAACATTGTCCTGCCCTCCTGGGTCAAGGTCAGGGTCAGGCCCACTTGGACAGCAGTGGCCTTGCCCTGTCCTGGGCGAGTCCCTTCCTGTCAGGCCTTCCTACCACCCCCTCCTGTGCTCACCTCCCAGTCCTTCCCCACCCCACCCCCAGGAACATCCCCCTGCGCCCTCCCTGCGCTCACCTCCCTGGGGATTTCCACCCCAAAGCCCACTCCTCAGGAGGTCCTGCCCCGCCCCCTTCCAGCTCCCTCCTCCTGGCAGCTCTCCCCCAGGCAAACACCAAGCTCACCACCCCCACCCACCCCCACGTGGTCTAGGTCATGATCTCGGCTGGGTCACACCATTGACACCAAACCAGGCAGCCCCACCTCCGCCCCCTGCCCCGTGGAGGGGATGGACTGACCCCTCGCCTCCGGGTGGGCCTCCGAGAGCTGCGCTGGAGCGGCCGCCCCCGCCACCTCAACGTCCCCACACCCCGAACACGCTCCCACCTGTGTGCCCCCTGGAACTCCCGCCTCTGCGCCGCCCCACAGGCTGCCTTTAAACTCCGTCCATTGTGACCTATAGCCGTCGCACAACACTGTGTCCTCATCCCCACAGCTGCCCCCTCAGAAAGCGACATAATTTCATCCAAACGCCGCCAGCGCCCGCAGGAAACTACAGCAAAAGGCGCACAGATGAAGTTGCAGCCTCCACGTGGCGAGGGTTTCCCGCCTCCGCGGAATGCCAGAGTGCGCATGCGCACCCCAGAAAGCACACACCGCGCCGCCCCCGCCCCCGCCCCCACGGGCGCACTGCCTGCCCGCTCCTCTGCTCCTGGACCTGAGAGGGGGCTGGAGAGCTTGCGCAAGCGCAGCACACACAGCGAGCACCATCCACACTTTTTTTTAAAAAAAATAAAGATTCTATTCATCTATTCATTAGAGATCCAGAGAGAGAGAGAGAGAGAGACAGGCAGAGGGAGAAGCAGGCGCCATGCAGGGAGCCCGATGTGGGACTCGATCCTAGGCCCTGGGATCACAACCTGAGCAAAGGCAGATGCACAGCCACTGAGCCACCCATGCGTCCCCAGCCCCGGTGCCTTAAGGGTGGGCCAGCAGGAGCGGAGACGTAGCCACTGCCTACCTGGAGTGACTAGGGAGGTCAGAGGGGTCAGAGCAAATGTGCAAAGACTGTCTGCTATTAGTGCTGGAGGGAGCTCAGACTGGAAAGTGAACCTTCTTGGCTTTATAACAACTTAGGGAATATTGTGGTGGCAGAAAGTGCTTCTGTTCCTGTCTTTGTCTACAGCCTTCCCTGACCTTTTCAAGGGAGACACAGAAAATCCCAAAACCAGGGAGAACCAGAAAACCAATTCAGTGAAAGCATGCAAACAGTACTCGTGAACAATCAGACAGACATGACAGAAACATGTATTCAGTAACCTAAGGGTCTTTCCAGTGTGTAGGTGGAAAACAAAAGCCCTCCCCCCCCCTTTTTTTTACAAACTGAAAGAAGACATATTTGAGGACCTGCCTGAAAAATCCCATAGCCTGTAGCATTCTACATTTGTAATGCCTACAGCTGGGTTCCAGTGGCTCTGCAGGGCATTGTACAAGCCTGTCTCCATGGAGCCCCAGTTCAGCGGTTCTGCAGGGTGCTGTGCAAGCGTTTCTCTGTGGAGCTGGGGTCCAGTGGCTCTGCAGGTAACTCTGCAAGACTGTCTCACTGGAGCTTGGTTCCAGTAGCTCTGCATGTTGCTTTGCAAGCCTGTCTTTGTGTTGGTAGTCCTGAGTGAAAGAGGAGTAAAGCATTCACTAACCGCCTTGGAGGTTGGCTTTGTTCCAGTGGACAGCAGGGTCTCATCCACCCAGAAACAGTCCAGGCTGGAGGACATCAGGCTGATGGTTGGGTCCCAGTGCAAATCCTGCACCCAGAGAAGTGCTGAGTCAAAGAGGGATCCTCCAAAGGAAATCCAGGGATAGTGGCCTCTACTCTAATCAGGGAATGAGGAACTAGTCCAGGCTCAGGCTACCTCTGTCAAAGAGCCAAAACCCCAGACAACTCTTCAGATCCTTTAGGGAGTGAGGAGTGAAGTTGTCCCCACTATGATGAGCAGGAAGCCCAACATGGGACTCGAGCCCAGAATCCCAGGATTATGACCCTAGCTAAAGGCAGGCATTTAACCAACTGAGCCACCCAGGTGCCCTGATCTCATTCTTTTTTATGGCTAAATAATATTCTATTTTATGTATACCACATCTTTATCATTTATCTATCAATGGATACTTGTGTTCCTTGTATATCTTAGCTATAATAAATAATGCTGCTATAAACACAGGGGTGTCTAAATATTTGTGAAATAGTGTTTTATGTTCTTTGGGTAAATACACAGTAGTGGAATTAAAGGACTCTTTTTTTTAGATTTTATTTATTTATTCATTAGAGACA
This sequence comes from Canis lupus familiaris, assembly GCF_011100685.1. Lineage (NCBI taxonomy): Eukaryota > Metazoa > Chordata > Mammalia > Carnivora > Canidae > Canis > Canis lupus. The sequence continues at coordinate 1,384,000 of NC_049235.1, forward strand.
GAGAGAGAGAGAGAGAGAGAGAGAGAGAGAGAGAGAGAGGCAGAGACACAGGCAGAGGGAGAAGCAGGCTCCACATGGGAAGCCTGATGTGGGATTTGATCCTGGGTCTCCAGGATCATGCCCTGGGCCAAAGGCAGGCGCTAAACCACTGAGCCACCCAGGGATCCCCCACCAGTAGTGGAATTAATGGGACATATGATATTTCTATTTTGAATGTTTGAGTAACTTCCATACTAAATCCACAGTCGTTTCCCCAATTTATTTCCCATAAGTGAGCACAAGGGTTGCTTTTTCTCCTCTTCTTTGCCAATACTTATTTCTTGTGTTTTTTATTTTAGTCATCTTAACATGTATAATGAAATATAGCATTATGATTTTGATATGATTACCTGGATGATTAATGATGTTGAGTACTTTATTAATTGATTTTTATTGAAGTATAATTAACATACAATGTTACATTGATTTCAGGTGCACATTATAATGATTCAACAATTCTATACATTTCTTAGTGCTCATCAAGATAGATGTATTCTTATTCCCCTTTATCTATTGCACTAATCTCCCCACCCATCTCCCTCTTGTAACTACCAGTTTGTTCTCTGTCTTTAAGAGTTTGTTTTTTAGGAAGATAGGATGACAATGGAATAAGAGAACCCTAGGCTCACCTTAGCCCACCAACACAACTAGATGACTACCAAATAATTCCAAATACTCCATAAATAAACCTGAAGACTTAAAGGACAAATTCAACAACTAAAGGGGGAGAATAGGCCACGTTGTAGAACATAGGAAGTGTAGAGATGTAGTTTAGGGAAAAAAATGGATTGCAGGTGCTGAGGAAGAGAGGTAGCTTTTTCTGTGGGCAGAGATAAGGAGGAGTAGAGTCCACAGAGGAATGCACAAGGAGGACATTTCCCCAAAATCATTGGCTAAGAGAATGAGAGGGGCTGATTTTTGTGAGTTCTGGCAAACAGAGGGCTTAAAGCCTGGAGTTTTAAAGGCCAGTGGACTTAGCTGGCATAGAGCCCTGAGGGCACTTCCCTGCTCATGGAGAGAAGACAGGCAAGCAACCCAGGGGCAGAGGGCCCTGAGAAGTACCTACATCTCACAGGGGAGGCATAGTTCACTCTTCTTGGAATACATTTTTGAGAGGTGGCATTCAGAGAGGTGCCTCTCTGAGACAAAGGAGTCATGAAACACCATTTCCCTCCTCTCCCCCTCTGCATAGATGTAGAACCACCTGCAGAGTGAGGCTAACCCTAATACCAGCTGCCTAGCTTGCTTGCTGAAGGTCCCAGGTCAAGCACTCTGGTGCAACTGCCCTTCACAGATAAATATGCATCAGTCCTAGTGTGTCAAGAACCTCCCACAGATGATCAGCACAGGGCCCTGCCACAGACCATCCCTAAAGTTTGGAGTTTTAAGGATCAACTGGCTTGACTGGGATAGAGTCCAAGTTGTGCTGCTCCTGGCAGGCAAACAGCCTAGAGACAGACAATATGAAAATGGAGATCTGAAGAATGCATGGGACACACAGGAGGAGATTACTTGCTTTTCTGGAGTGCTTCCCTGAGAGCAAGCAAGCTCAGAGACCCTTCTCCATGGACAAAGGAGCTGACTCCTGCATCTCCCTCCCCTGCCTTCTGCATAAACCAACTTCAGTAAACAGCACTATACCAATGCTGGATTGCAACCTGATTACACCTAGTCTCCTTAACCTGTGCTCTGCTGGTAATGCTTTTCTGGGGGAAAGTGTGCCTGGGTCCCATCCCAGTGTGTCCCTTCCCTAGAAGAACAGCAGAAACCCTGCACACACCATGTTCCCCAACCAGAGAATTTTACAAGCCTTCAGTTCTACTGGGAGTAAAATCAGTTCTCATTTAATAAGCAAACCAGAACAAACCTAGTTAAAACTCAGCATACTCCAGCCAAGGTCTAAACACTTCTCACTGCAGGCAAGGAGAGCCTCTGTAGAAGATGACCCTGAAGGATAGAGCAGCCAAAAAATAGCAGAGTGCTCACAGCACATATCAGAGACACACCCTGAAGCATCAGATCCTGGACACTGTATGACCTCTTCTCCATAAAGCTTTTACACTCAGGAACAAGAAACATAACAGATTTTTCTAATACAGAGAAGATTGACTCTTAGTCAAATGCCAATGTGGAGAAATTCATCCCAAAAGAAAAAACAAGATAAGGTCATAGGCATAGATTTAATAGAAATAAATATAAGTAATATGTCTGATGGAGAATTTAAAACAACAATCATATGTATGCTCACTGGGTACAAGAATGGGAGACTATAGGGACACTGTTACTTCAGAGATAAAAGAATTACAAAAAAAACAGAAATGAAAAAAAAAACAACTGAGTTTCAAAACAGACTGGATACAATAAGCATAAGGACGGAAGAAGCAGAGGAAGGAATAAGTGATATAGAAGATAAAATAATGGAAAACAATGAACTTGAACAACAGAGAGAAAGACGAATTATGGAACAGGAGAATTGACTTAAGTACTCAGTGACACATCGCATATAATAACATTCTCATCATAGGAGTCACAAAAGAAGAGAGAGAAAAAGGGGCAGAAAATTTATTTGAAGAAATAATAGCTGAAAGATTCTCATATCTGGAGAAGCGGTTTCAAGATACAGGGGGAGGGGATCCCTGGGTGGCTCAGCGGTTTAGTGCCTGGCTTCGGCCCAGGGTGTGATCCTGAAGTCCCAGGATTGAGTCCCACATCAGGCTTCCTGCATGGAACCTGCTTCTCCCTCTGCCTGTGTCTCTGCCTCTCTCTCTCTCTCTCTCTCTGTCTCTCATAAATAAATAAATAAAACCTTAAAAAAAAGAGACCCAGGGAGAACAGAAAACTTCCATCAAAATCAACAAAAACAGGCCAACACCAAGGTATATTGTAGTTAAATTTGTAATATATGGCTATCAAGAAATATCTTAAAATCAACAAGACAAAAGGAGTGCCTAATGTACAAGGGAAGACCGAGAAGGCTAGCTACAGACCTCTACATAGAAACTTGGCCAGCCAAAAGGGACTGGCATGATATATTCAACATGCAGAATGGGAAAAATCAGCAACCAATAATACTCTATCCAGCAAGGCTATCATTCAGAATAGAGAAATAAAGAGTTTCCCAAACAAATAAAAAAATAAAGTTTGTGACAACTAAACCAGCCCTGCAAGAAATATTAAAGGGGATTCCTTCAATAGAAAGAAAAGACAAAATGTGACAAAAAAATAAAAACAGATAGGAAGAGGGAAAATATTCAGAAACAATAAAACAACAGACAAGTAATAAAATGGCACTAAATTCGTATCTATCAATAATCACTCTGAATGTAAATGGACCAAATACTCTAATCAGAAGACATAAGGTGTCAGGATAGACATGAACAAAACAAAGCAAAAGACTCATCCATATGCCACCTATAAGAGACTCATTTTAGACCTAAACATAGTTGCACGTTGAAATTGAGGGGGATGGAGAAACATTCATCATGCAAATTGACAAACAAAACAAAACAGAGTAGCAATACTTGAATCAGAAAAACTATATTTCAAACAAAAAACTGTAACAAGAGATGAAGAAGGGCACTATGTCATAATAAGGGGACTATCCAACAAGAAAACCTAACAATTGTAAATATTTATGCCCCTAACTTAGGAGCACTCAAATATATAAAATAACTAATAACATGCATAGTGAAACTCATTCATAATACTACAATAATAAGAGGGAACTTTAACACCCAGTCAACGCAATGGACAGATTATCCAAGCAGAAAATCAACAAGGACACAATGGCTTTGAATGACACACTGGACCAGATAGACTTAACAGATAAATTCAGAACATTCCATCCTATAGCAGCAGAATACATATTATTTTTAAGTCCACATGAGACATTCTCCAGAACAGATCACAAACTGACTCACAAACTGAGTCACAGTCCAGCCCCGACAAGTACAAAAAGATTGAAATCATACCAGGCATATTTTCTAACCAGAATACTATTAAACTTGAAGCCAACCACCAGAAAAAGTTTGGAAAAATCACAAATACATATGATTTAAAAAACATGCTACTAAGGAATTAATGAGTCAAACAGAAAATGAAAGAAGAAATTTTTTTAAAATACATGGAATCAAACGAAAATTAAAACACAATGATTTGAAACCTTTGCAATATAGTGAAAGGGGTCCGAAGAGGAAAGTGTATAGCAGTACAGGCCTAATGCATGAAGCAAGAAAAATGTCAAATAAACAATCTAATTTTACATCTAAAAGATATAGAAAAAGAAAAACAAATAAAGCCAAAAGCTAAAAGAAAGACATGGAAACTAAAAACAAATGAAAGAACAGATCAATGAAATGAGGAGCTGGTCCTTTGAAAAAAATTAATAAAATTCATATATCCTTAGCTAGACTTATCTAAGAGTAAGGACACAATTAAATTTCAAATGAGAGAGAAGTAACAATCAATACAACAGACATACAAACAATTATAAGAGAATATTATGAAAAGTGATATGGGCAACCTGGAAGAAATAGATAAATTCCTCAAAACGTAAACTACCAAAATTGAAACAGGAAGAAATAGAAAACTTGAACGGACCAGTAACAAAAAAATAATGAAAAAGTAAATCAAAAACTTCTCAACAAACAGAAGTCCTGGGCCAGAAAAATTCACAGGGGAATTCTACCAAATATTTAAAGAAGATTTAAAACCTATTCTCAAACTGTCCAAAAAATAAAAATGGAAGGAAAACTTCCAAACTCATTCTATGAGGCTGGCATTGCCTTGATCACAAACCTAGACAGACTTCACTAAAAAAGAGAATTACAGGCCAATACCCCTGATGAACATGGATGTACAGTTCTCAACAAAATACTAGCAAATCAAATTCAACAATGCATTGAAAGGATTATTCACCACAATCAAGTGTTATTTATTCCCGAACCCCAAAGGTATTTGCAATTTAATCAGTGAGGTATACCACATTAATAAAAGAAAGAAAAAGAAAGAAAAAGAATTATATGATCCTTTCAATAGATTCAGAAAAAAAAAAAAAAAAAGATTCAGAAAAAACATTTCACAAAGTACAATATCCATTTATTATAAAAACTCTCAACAAAGTAGGCTTAAATGAAACACATCACAACTTAATGAAGGTCATATGTGAGAAAACCACAGTTAATATTCCTCTTAGGAAAAAAACAGAGCTTTTTTTTCTATAGTCAGTAACAAAAGAGGGATGCCCATTCTCACCACTGTTGTTAACACACTACCAGAAGCTCTAGCCACAGCAATCAGACAAGAAAAAGAAATAAAAGACATCCAACTTGGCAGGGAAGAAGTCAAAGTTTCACTATTTATAAATGACAATTATGCTCTCTATATAAATATCAAAAGACTCAACCAAAAAATGCTAGAACTGATAAATGAATTCAGCTAAGTTGCAGGAAACAAAATCAAAGTATGAAACGCTCTTGCGTTCCTCTACACCACTAATGAAGCAGCAGAAAGAGAAATCAAGGAATCATTCCCACTTACAACTGCAGCAATACTCATAAAGTATTGCCTTCATCCCCAGGCTGAGCCCCCAGAACAGGGCAGAGGTCACAGCCTGTGCCTCTTTCCCCATGGAGGACAGAAGAAGATCCTCTGGTGCTCTGAGAATGTAAGGAACCTAAGGGTTCTGGCTGAGAGTCCGGAGACTCAGAGAAAACAGGAACTGTTTTCATGCTCATGCTCATTGTGAGCCCAGGCTGGGGGTGTGGGAGCTGTGGCCCTGGTGGGCTCAGGCTCCAGGGGTGTCCCTACACTGTCCATCCTAGGTCAGGGGGTTCCCTGTGCTCCCAGACCCAGAGGCCAGCCTTACCTCCAGGTTCCCAGGGCCTCAGCATGGGCCATGGGGGTATGCTCCTGGCCAGGACAGGTGGAGCAGGGTGATGAGGCTCAAGTGGGCTGAGACTCTGGCAGGGCACACCACCACCTGTGTGTTTTGACTTTGGACTTTAATCAACTCCTAGAGAATGGAGGGGAAGACTAGGTTATTTACAGGAAACAGTATCTGCATCTGTTCTCAGTTGGACACATTTTACCACAGGTAGAGACTTCAGGATACTCTGGCATTTTAGAAGCAATTCTCAAAGGGCTTACTCTTATTTTCAAGAAAATAATATTTTAAGAATTCCTAAAACATTTGTATCCTCCATATTGGGAGCCACATAGTGCTTTAAATGCCCCATATCAGGAATTTTTCACTTCAGGACAGGGAGTATCTGATGACATAGTTTATTACAGGACAGAATACAGTGGCTTTGTAAAAACAAAATAAAACAAACCGGACAAAAAACAGGTACTTTAGTGATTCATCAGTTGCATATAACACCCAGTGTTCATCACATCACATGCCCTCCTTAATGCTCCTCACAAAATTACCCATTTCCCCATCCCCTCCCGTCCAGCAACCCTGTTTGCTTCCTAGAATTAAGAATCTCTTATGGTTTTTCTCCCTCTCGGTTTTTATCTTACTTTTTCTTCACTTCCCTATGTTCAACTCTGCAACTGAGGAATCAGTAAATTCTACCCTTGAAACTAATAATACTTTATGTTAAATAAATTGAATTTAAAAATCTCACAATGATATCTACTTAATATTAAAGTGAACCCTTGTTCACACTTTTCAAAAGAATGCTGAATTCATCAAGTACCTGGTTTTTAAGTTACTATGTTCAGTTAATATAAAGCTGAGACTTTGTGATTTTTGGTTTATTTATGACAAAGTTATACCAATTAAAACACACACACACACACACCAATTACTTTAGTGCAAACGTTAGATGAATTGGCTCATTCATCTCTATGATAATGACTTTCTCTCCTTTATTGATGTTCCTTGTTTGTGACAACTTAAAGTTTCCATTTCCAAGTTCCTTACTTGCAGAAGATTTCAGTCATTCTTTTGTCCAGAACCATACAACAGCTGCTCCAAGATAACCTAGATCTTGGCATACATGTGCAGATTCTCCAGAAGACACCTTTACCCCAACGACTGTAAATGTGTGTCCACTCACCCTGAGTTAAGTAAATGAAAACATGTCAGGAAGGAGTCTTCCCAACTGAGACACCAACCTTACCACTGAGACTCAGCCTCAACCTTGGCCTGAGTGCTGGAGAGACCCTAGGGAGAAGTGCCTTTGGTCCCATGGATTCCCACATGGATGTGCAAAATAAGAGTGTGCTCTTCTTTTTAGCCATGATTTTAGCATGGTAAAATTTAGCTTGTAATTGGACTACAATTAGTTAATAACTTATTGCTTAAAATCTGTAGAATATATACAGATATTTTTATTTTCTTTCTTAATATTGGTGATCTGTGGGATCCCTGGGTGGCTCAGTGGTTTAGTTACTCTCTTTGGCCCAGGGTATGATCCTGGATTCCTGGGATCCAGTCCCACATTAGGCTCCCTGTATGGAGCCTGCTTCTCCCTCTGCCTGTGTCTCTGTATGTCTCTTTCTGTGACTCTCATGAATAAATAAATAGAATCTTTTTTAAAAAATTGGTAATTTGTTATTTCTTTTTTTTCTCAGTAAGTTCTTATATATTTTGTTAATTAATAGAACCAACACTTATTTGGCATGAGTTCTGCTATGCTGTGTATGTTTTCTACTTCTTTTGGATTTCTGTTTTTAATCCCCATAATTGTTATCTGTTACTTTTGGTAAAGTATACTCTTCCAGGTATATTGTGTGGAAATATGCATAATTTATTTTCAGCCTGTTACTCTGACGAAGGCATTTAAAGTTAAAATTTCACCAGGAAGTTCTACTTTAGAATCAGGACAGAAATGTTGCCTTTTGCTTTATCATTGACAATGAGATACATTCAAGGTATTTTCTATTGTGTTCTTAATTTTTTCTTACACCTTGGGTTTATCTTGAAATATTTATTTAATTATCAACTCTTTGGGGATTTTTATGAACATTATTATTTTTTTATTTTTTTTTTATTTATTTATGATAGTCACAGAGAGAGAAATAGAGAGAGGCAGAGACATAGGCAGAGGGAGAAGCAGGCTCCATGCACAGGGAGCCCGATGTGGGATTCGATCCTGGGTCTCCAGGATCACGCCCCAGGCCAAAGGCAGGCACTAAACTGCTGCGCCACCCAGGGATCCCTCACTTAATTTTTAATTAAAATATTTATTTGATAGGGATCCCTGGGTGGCGCAGCGGTTTGGCGCCTGCCTTTGACCCAGGGCGCGATCCTGGAGACCCGGGATCGAATCCCACATCGGGCTCCCGGTGCATGGAGCCTGCTTCTCCCTCTGCCTGTGTCTCTGCCTCTCTCTCTCTCACTGTGTGCCTATCATAAATAAATTAAAAAAATAAAAAAAAAATGTTTAAAAATATTTATTTGATAGAGATAGAAAAAAAGAGACATCACAGTAGGGGAGCATCAGAGTGAGAGGGAGAAGCAGCTTGATCCCAGGACCCCAGGATCATGACCCAAACCTGAAGGCAGTTGCTTAACTGACTGAGCCACCTAGACAACCCTGATGCACTTAAAAAATAAGTTTCATGCAACATATAAAATAATACACTAAGCTCAAAGGTATTCTTTTAAATGAAAATTTCTAAGTAATTAAATTTTACTAAAACTTTGCAAGCACCTCAAAAAATACCGTTACATCCTTAATGGATTAATAACATGCAGTAAGAGATTTATCTCAAAGGGAAAATTGACAGGAATCTATTTCATATTATTTGACCCACTGTTAGGTTCCTTACATTTAAAGTGGTCTCAGAGATTTTCCCAAAGCATAATTGTCACAATCTTAATGCGAAATAGATTCAGCTGTAATAAATGAGTGTCATAACCGAGCTCTTAAATCTTGCATGGTTTATCTCAATAGATATTTATAAACTGAAAACGAAATTATTTGTCTGCATTAACCCTTCCTTGGCAACAACAAAAAAATAGTCAATATAGACAAGGTATATCCAGGGTTGACATGCAAGGATTAATTATAAAAGAATTTTCTGTTATTCCAGGTTAAACCAGGGACAATATGTATTGTAGAAACAAGACTAGAGTCACTGAAGTCATTCTTCTGGGATTTCAGAATGAGAAAGAAATAGAAATTCCTTTTTCTGCATTCCTGCTCATGTACATGACATCTCTGATTGGCAACACCATGATCATCCTTTTGGTGTGTGGTGATTACTGTCTGCATTCAACCATGTATTTCTTTGTGGCCAATCTTTCTTTCCTTGAACTTGCCATCACTTCCACAGTGGTACCTAAGATGCTAGCTAACACATTTCCCCTCACCAAGGCAATATCCTTTGTGGGATGTCTTACACAATCTATCTTCTACTTTCTTATGGGATCCACAGAGTTCTTCATCCTGGCTGTCATGTTATTTGATCAATCTATTGCCATCTGCAACCCACTGAGGTATGCCATCATCATGAACAAATAGACATGCATAATGTTACTTCTGGGATCCTATGTTGGTGCATTTTTGTCAATGTTGGTGCCATCTATCTTAACTGCTCCATTAGTCTTTTGTGGGCCAAATAAAATCCATCATTTTTTCTGTGACAGAGGCCCTATGCTATAGCTGGCCTGTACAGGTATCTCTCTGGCTGAATTGGCTGACTTTATCTCCTCTGCTGTGTTGCTCTAAGGCTCCCTGCTCCTGACGGAGTGTCTTACACTTATATTGTTATCACTATCCTTTAGAATTCCTTTTGTCTAGGGATGGCAGAAAGCCTTCTCTACTTCTGTTTCACATATCACAGTGGTCACACTTTATTATGGGAGCTCCGTCTTCCTCTATGTTCATCCAAAGAAAGGCAGTGCACTAAATATTAACAAATTTGCCACAGTGCTGAACACCATTTTTTTTTTTTTTTTAGTGCTGAACACCATTGCTGAAGCCTTTTATTTATAGTCTTCGAAATGAGAAAGTCAAAGGAATCCCTGAGGGATGCCTCTAGTAAATATATAGGTATGCTAATACACTTAAGACCTCAAAAATGATATTTTTATTGAATTCAAAGATTCACCTCTTTGATGACAAAATCACTCATCGATGTAATTATGTAAATGTTTGAATTTTTACAAAACGGAGAAACATCCATGAAGATATGGTCCTAAGTATCTATACATATATCTAAACCAGTATTTCCTAAAGTATATCCAATGTTCAGGTAGAGTCTTAAAATATTTGAGAGAATTAATAGAACCAAAAATACATACACATATTTCTACATGCATAGAAATGTATGCACATTTTTAAAATATTTTAATTAATTATTTTGCATAGATATATACATTGTTTAAAAAATATTTTGTGTATTTATTTATGTATTTAGTTATTTATTTGAGAGCAGGAGGAGAGGCTGTGAGAGAGGGAGAATCTCAAACAGATTCTGTGCTGAAAATAGAGCCCAACACAGGCTGCATCCCATCACCCTGAGATCATGACCTGAGCCAAAATCCAGAGTTGGGCATTCAACCAAGTGAGTCACTCCAGTATTCTCCATACATACATTCTAAAGCAGTCTTTATTCTTCTCATTTTCTTGTTCATTGAATTATTTCAAAACCAAATTCCTGTAGAATCCTCTTTTTTAATAATAAATTTATTTTGTATTGGTGTTCAATTTGCCAACATATAGAATAACACCCAGTGCTCATCCTGTCAAGTGCCCTCCTCAGTGCCCATTACTCAGTCACCCCCAACCCCTGCCCACCTCTCTTTCCACCACCCCTAGTTCGTTTCCCAGAGTTAGGAGTCTCTCATGCTCTGTCTCCCTTTCTGATATTTCCCACTCATTTTTCTCCTTTCCCCTTTATTCCCTTTCACTATTTTTTACATTCCCCAAATGAATGAGACCATATAATGTTTGTCCTTCTCCAATTGACTTCCCCTTATTTTAAATATGGATGATTCTGCTTGAGATAGATTGTCACATTCTCTTACACAATTCACTGATATTTTTTTCTTCATAGATATCAATGTATCTTTGAATTTAATACAAATAAGTCTCATATTAAAAGTGGTAAATTTCATTTGATTTGGTTTTTGAAATATTACCTTCAAATGATTTATCCCATTGAATATTTAAGTGTCAATTTAAGTTACAGATGGATTTTCTCAAGTTTCTACTTAAGTTAAAATCTGAAGTAGTTATGCTCTTATTTCTATGCCACAGATGCTGTGCATATAGAACTCATAAGAAATTAAAAGCTCCTGCTGAATATGCAGAGAAGACATAGCCAGCAGGAAAGTATCAGATAATAAACTATCATTTATTTTGCCTTTCAGAACCATTAGAAATGAATTCAGGTATTCAGCTCAAAACTACACATTTTTTTCCCAAAAGAGATTTTGTTTATTTGTCTATGACTATTTTTATCCAAACCCCTTAGGCTTACAGATCACTAAATTGTTAATATAAACTTCCTCATCAACCAGCCATTCAACTTATGTTCCAAAAAGAGGATTTACGTATGATATTGGAAGGCAAGAAATATATATGCATAGTTTTTGAGCAAGTGTCACAGTTGAATTAAACTTTTTAATATATTTTTATTAGAGTTCAATTTGCCAACATATAGTAACACACAGTGCTCATCCTGTCAAGTGCCCCCATCAGTGCCCATAATCCAGTCACCTCATCCCCCCACCCACCTCCCCTTCCACTACCCCTTGTTCATTTTCCAGAGTTAGGAGTCTCTCATGTTTTGTCAGCAATACTTAAGAATTAAACCAATACTTAAAGATGAGAAAAAAATAGCAATGAAAAATTCGAGTCAGTGTGCCCTCTTGTTAATTGGATTCAATTTTGAAATGCAGTTTTGTGTTGAGTTCCAGCATGGTCACATTGTTACTGTGTGATCTTGGTCCAAATACTTAAGAGTTTGTTTTGTTTTCTAATATATAAAGTTAAAAAGATAGCATATATTTTACTATTGTAAAAATAAACTTAAAAAGAAATAACATAAGGGATCCCTGGGTGGCGCAGCGGTTTGGCGCCTGCCTTTGGCCCAGGGCGCGATCCTGGAGACCCAGGATCGAATCCCACATCAGGCTCCCGGTACATGGAGCCTGCTTCTCCCTCTGCCTATGTCTCCGCCTCTCTCTCTCTCTCTCTCTCTCTCTCTCTATCATAAATAAATAAAAAAAATTAAAAAAAAAACCTAGCATTTAAAAAAAAAAAAAGAAATAACATAAAACTTAAGGCAAAGAATAAAAATATAGGGATGCCCGGGTGGCTCAGTGGTTGAGTGTCTGCCTTCAGCTCAGAGTGATCTTGGAGTCTCAGGATCACATCCCACATCATGTTCCTAGCCTGGAGCCTGCTTCTGTCTCTGCCTATATATCTGCCTCTCTCTCTCTCTCTCTCTCTCTCTCTGTCTGTCATGAATAAATAAATAAAATCTTTTAAAAATTGGAATATATATCTATATATCTTATATATGGAGCCTTCTTAAATCCACAATGGCTTAAACCCACGTAAAATTTTATACTCAAATTTGTTAAATAGGAGGCGGGGGAAGATGGCGGAAGAGTAGGGTCCCCAATCACCTGTCCCCACCAAATTACCTAGATAACCTTCAAATCATCCTGAAAATCTATGAATTCGGCCTGAGATTTAAAGAGAGAACAGCTGGAATGCTACAGTGAGAAGAGTTCGCACGCACTTCTATCAAGGTAGGAAGACAGGGGAAAAAAGAAATAAAAAAACAAAAGGCCTCCAAGGGGGAGGGGCCCCGCGAGGAGCCGGGCTGAGGCCGGGGCAGTGTCCCCAGGACAGGAGAGCCCCGACCAGGAGGAGCAGGAGCTGCACCAACCTTCCCGGGCGGAAGGGGGCTCGCAGGGAGTTAGAGCAGGACCCCAGGAGGGCTGGGATGACCTCAGGCTCCTGGGGACACTAACACAGCACCTGTGCCCCAGGGAGAGCGTGCCCCACACTGCGGCCGAGCTCCCTAAAGGGCTGCAACGCATGCCCAGCGGGTCCCGGGAGCAGCTTGGAGGCGGCGGGGTGGGTGGCTCTGCGAGGAGGGGGCTGCGCGGCCCCAGCTTGGGGGAAGCTCCTGCACAGGCTCCTCGTGGACGGGGCTGTGGGGCGGGAGCGCGAATCCTGCAGCGCAGGCCCCAGAGCACAGGGCGCCCGGACACAGCCCAGGATTCGGCTTGCCCCGGGACAGGCAGAGGCCGGGAGGGCCCAGGACAGCAAGGACGCTCCAGCCCCGAGGTGAGCAGATCAGCGGCCCCGCCCCGGAGCCTCCAGGCCCTGCAGACGGAGAGCTCCGGAGTTACTGCAGGAGCTGACTCCAGGGCTCCAGAGCTGCCGCCACCACTGGGGTTGTTCCTCCTGGGGCCTCACCGGGTAAACAACCCCCACTGAGCCTCACATGGCCTCACTGGATAAGCAGCTTAAACATCTTTCACTGAGCCCTGCACCAGGCAGGGGGCTGAGTAGCTCCCCCAAGTGCTAACACCTGAAAATCAGCACAGCAGGCCCCTCACCCAGAAGACCAGCTAGACGGACAGGGGAAAAACAAATATTGACCAACCAGCACTAGAAAGTTCCAGGGGAAGTCGAGGGATTTACAGTATACAGAAACAGAGGATACTCCCCCGTGTTTTTTTGTTTTGTTTTGTCTTATTTTTATTTGTTTGTATCCCCCCTTTTTTCTTTTCTTCTCTTTTTTTTCTTCTTTTCTTCTTTTTTTCTTTTTCTTTTCTTCTTTCTCTTCTCTTTTTCTCCATTTCCCAATACAACTTGTTTTTGGCCACTCTGCACTGAGCAAAATGACTAAAAGGAAAACCTCACCTCAAAAGAAAGAATCAGAAACAGTCCTCTCTCCCACAGAGTTACAAAATCTGGATTACAATTCAATGTCAGAAAGCCAATTCAGAAGCACTATTATAAAGCTACTGGGTAAGACATATTTAGATAATAATATACTTATACTTGGTGACTTCAATCTAGTGCTACACTCGATAGGTCTTCTAAGCACAACAGTTCCAAAGAAACGAGAGCTTTAAATGATACACTGGACCAGATGGATTTCACAGATATCTACAGAACTTTACGTCCAAATGCACCTGAATACACATTCTTCTCAAGTGCACATGGAACTTTCTCCAGAATAGACCACATACTGGGTCACAAATCAGATCTGAACCGATACCAAAAGATAGGGATCGTCCCCTGCGTATTCTCAGACTATAATGCCTTGAAATTAGAACTAAATCACAAGAAGAAGTTTGGAAGGATTTCAAACATGTTGAGGTTAAGGACCATTCTGCTAAAAGATGAAAGGGTCAACCAGGAAATTAAGGAAGAATCAAATATATTAAATTTCTATCCAAAATTTACAGAAAAAGTATATATAAAAAATTATTCTCAATTTTTGAAGTATGTTTTTGACATTATTTGTCACTCGCTCATTCTTCCACCTCGTTAACCCTCGTCGTTAGGACTTCTAGTTTGGATTGCATCTCATTCAATTGATTTTTAATTTCTGCCTGATTAGCTCTAAATTCTGCAGTCATGAAGTCTCTTGAGTCCTTTATACTTTTTTCTAGAGCCACCAGTAGCTGTATAATAGTGCTTCTGAATTGGCTTTCTGACATTGAATTGTAATCCAGATTTTGTAACTCTGTGGGAGAGAGGACTGTTTCTGATTCTTTCTTTTGAGGTGAGGTTTTCCTTCTAGTCATTTTGCTCAGTGCAGAGTGGCCAAAAGCAAGTTGTATTGGGAAAAGGAGAAAAAGAGAGGAGAGAAAGAAGGAAAGAAAAGAGAAAGAGAAAAAAAAAGGGAAGAAAAAAAAAAACGAAAAAAAAAGAAAAAGAAAGGAGAAAAAAAGGGGGGTGGGGGAAGGAAACAAATCAAAAAGCAAAACAAAACAAAACAAAAACAAAACAAAACAAAACAAAACAAAAAAAGAACCACGGGGGAGTATCTTCTGATTCTGTGTACTTTAAGTCCCTTGGCTTCTCCTGGAAGTTGTCAGTCTAGCTGGTGTTCTGGGGGAGGGGCCTGTTGTGCTGATTTTCAGGTGTTAGCAGTTGGGAGAGCTGCTGTGCCCCCTGCCTGGTGCAGGGCTCAGTGGGGGTTGTTTACCCCGTGAGGCCGCAGGAGGAACAGTCCCAGTGGCGGGGCCGCTCTGGAGCCCTGGATTCAGCCCCCGCAGTCACCACGGAGCTCTCCGTCTGCAGGGCCTGGAGGCTCCGGGGCGGGGCCGCTGATCTGCTCAGCTCGGGGCAGGAGCGTCCTTGCTGTCCTGGGCCCTCCCGGCCTCTGCCTGTCCCGGGGGAGGCGGGATCCTGGGCTGTGTCCCGGCGCCCTGGGCTCGGGGCCTGCACTGTTGGATTCGTGCTCCCGGGCCGCGCAACCCCCTCCGCGGAGCCGCCGCCCGAGCCCCCCCGAGCTGCTCCTGGAACCGCACAGCCCCCTCCGCACGGAGCCTCTTCCTCTGCCCGAGCCCCTCCGAGCTGTTCCCGGGGCCGCGCAGCCCCCTCCGCGGAGCCGCCGCCCGAGCCCCTCCAGCTGCTCCGGGTCCCGCCGTGCGCGCTGCAGCCCTTAGGGAGCTCGGCGCACTCTCCCGGGGCGCAGGTGTCTGTTACTGTCCCAGGGAACCCGAGGGCATCCCCGCCCTCCTGGGTCCAGCTCTAACTCCCTGCGAGCCCCTTTCAGCCGGGAAGGTCGGTGCAGCTCCTGCTCCTCCGGGACGGGGCTCTCCTGTCCTGGGGACACTCGCCCCGGCCTCAGCCCAGCTCCTCGCGGGGCCCCTCCCCCTTGGAGGCCTTTGTTTCTTTATTTCTTTTTCCCCCGTCTTCCTACCTTGATAGAAGCACGAACTCTTCTCACTGTAGCATTCCAGCTGGTCTCTCTTTAAATCTCAGGCCGAATTGATAGATTTTCAGGATAATTTGAAGGTTTTCTAGGTAATTTGGTGGAGACAGGTGATTTGGAGACCCTACTCTTCCGCCATCTTGCTCTAGACCCTGTTTTTGACATTATTTGCACCAATAAATTTCAAGAAAGAATGGATTAATACAGTGATAAACAAGAAAATGATGGAACAAAACATTTAGGTGATACAAACACTAATTAAGAAGAAGGTCCAAAAAAAATCATACAGCATTACAAATATTTAAAGCTACCAGTTCTGTCAAAGGGCAAAGACGGATAAATATGACTCTATCTGGGAGTGACATCAACAAGGTAACAAAGTAGGTAGCAATAAGTTTATCTTCCTCAATAGAAACATTGAAAAACTAATGTAGATGGTTAGAACAACTTCATTACATCTCTGTAAAAAAACAATCAAATGCTTATTGTAACCAAATGACTGCGGAATCTAGAAAAGATTATTCAAGTATTATAAGAAAGCTTCGTGGCATATGTAGATGCCCTTTTGCCACCCTCTTCCCTGGCTTGTTGTCTTTTTTCTTCTCTTTCATCTTTTTATTAGATTCTAGTTAGTTGACATGCAGTGCAATATTAGTAGCATGAGTAGAATTAGATGATTCATCACTTACATATAACATCCAGTACTCAAACCAGAAGTGTCCTCCTTATACACATCATCCATGTAGCCCATTGCCACCCACCTCCCCTTCAACAAGGGTAGAGTATCTTCTGATTCTATATTCTGTTTGTTATCTATAGTTAAGAGTCTTAGGGTTTGCCTCTCTCTCTCTCTTTTTTTTCACCTAAGTTCATTTGTTTTGTTTCTTAAATTTCACAAATGATTGAAATCGTATGGCATTTGTGCTGGACTTATTTCACTTAACATATTACTCCCTAGCTCCATCCATATAGTTTCAAATAACAAGATTTAATTCTTTTTATGGCTAAGTAATGCTCTGATATTATATATGTATTCATATGTATATATGTATTCATCAGTCAGTGGATACGGGTGGTTTTCATATTTGTCTAGTGTAGGTAATGCTGTTATAAACATGGAATGCATGTATCTCTTTGAATTAGCATTTTTGTATTCTTTGGTCAAATATCTAGTAGTATAATTACTAGGTTATAGGATAGTTATATTTTCAAATTTTTGAGGAAATTCCGTATTTTTTTGGGAAGTAGCTGCACAAATTTTCATTTCCACTAACAGGGTTAAGAGAGTTCCCCTTTCTTTGCATCTCACCATCTGTTGTTGCCTGTGTTGCTAATTTTAGCCATTCTGACAGATGTAAGGTGATATCTCATTGTGGTTTTTGTATTTCCCTGATGATCAGTGATGTTAAGCATCTTTTCATGTTTTCGTTAGCTGTCTGGGCAAGATGGCAGAAGAGGAGCGTCCCCAAGTCACCTATCCCCACCAACTTACCTAGATAACTTTCAAATCATCCTGAAAACCTACGAATTTGGTCTGATATTTAAAGAGAGAACAGCTGGAATGCTACAGTGAGAAGAGATTGCGCTTCTATCAAGGTAGGAAGACAGAAAAAAAATAATAAAGAAATAAAAAAGCATCCAAGGGGGAGGGGCCCCAGTGGGGAGCCTGGCTAAGGCCATCCAGCAAGTGTCCCCAGGATAGGAAAGCCAGTCCCGGAGAAGCAGAGCTTTACCAATCTTCCCGGACAGAAAGGGGCTGGTGGGGAGCTTGGACAGGATCCTAGGAGGGGCGGTGATGCCCTCAGGCTCCCAGGGACACTAACAGAGGAATTGCACCCCAGAGGAAAGGAGAGCGCGCCACATACAACGGCCGAGCTCCCTAAAGCAGCTCGGGGAGCGGCTCTGGCGGCGGCTCCTGACGGAGGGGGCTACATGGCCGGGGAGTGTGGTTCCAGTGGTGCGGGCCCGGAGCCAAGGGCCCTGGGGGACACGGCCCAAGATGCGGAGCTCCCCCTGGGACAGGCAGAGGCCAGGAAGACACAGGACAGCAAGGACGCTCCTGCCGCCCGGCGGCCCTGAGCTGTGCAGATTAGCGTCCCCCGCACCCGGAGCATGCAGGCCACTGTGGACTGAGAGCTGTGGTAGTTACTTCTGGAGCTGACTCCAGATTTGGAGAGCTGGCTGTCGCCACTGCTGGTGTTCCTCCTGGTGTCACCTTGTACCTGGGAATGAGCAGGGGCCTCACAGGATAAACAGCTCCCACTGAGACTTGCACCTGTCAGGGGGCTTGGCAGCTCCCACAGGTGCACACACCTGAGAATCAGCACAGCAGGCCCCTCCCCCAGAAGGCCAGCTGGAAGGACAGGGAAAAACAAGGTATTTGACCAAGCAGCACGGGAAAGTTCCAGGGGAAGTCGAGAGATTTACAGTATATAAAATCAGAAGAAAAAAAAAATCAGAAGATACTTCCCCTTGTTTTTTGTTTTCTGTTTGTTTCCGCATCCCCCCCCTTTTTTTTCTTCTTTTTTTCCCCTCTCTTTTTTCTCATTTTTCCAGTACAACACATTTTTGGCCACTCTGCACTGAGGAAAATGACTAGAAGGAAAAACTCACCTCAAAAGAAAGAATAAGAAACAGTCCTCTCTCCCACAGAGTTACAAAATCTGGATTACAATTCAAGGTCAGAAAGCCAATTCAGAAGCACAATTATAAAGCTACTGTGGCTCTAGAAAAAAGAATAAATGATTCAAGAGACTTCATGACTGTAGAATTTAGATCAAATCAGGCCAAAATTAAAAATCAATTAAATGAGATGCAATTGAAAATGGAGGTCCTGATGATGAGGGTTAACTAGGTAAAAGAACGAGTGAGCGACATAGAGGACAAGTTGATGGCAAGGAAGGAAACTGAGGGAAAAAAATAAAAACAATTAAAAGATCATGAGGAAGGGTTAAGGGAAATAAATGACAGCTTCAGAAGGAAAAATCTACATTTAATGGGATTCCCGAGGACACCGAAAGGGACAGAGGTCAAGAGTGTGTATTTGAGCAAATCATAGCTGAGAACTACCCTAACTTGGGAAGGGAAACAGCCATTCAGATCCAAGAGATAGAGAGGATCCCCCCTAAAATCAATAAAAACCATTCAACACCTTGACATTTAATAGTGAAACTTGCAAATTCCAAAGATAAAGAGAAGATCCTTAAAGCAGCAAGAGACAAGAAGTCCCTAACTTATGGGGAGAAGCATTAGGATAACAGCAGACCTCACCACAGAGAATTGAGAGGCTGGATATATTCAGGGTCTGTTAGGTGTTCTTTTCCAAAATGTCTCTTATGTTTCTTTTTATATATATATATAAATTTATTTTTTATTGGTGTTCAATTTGCCAACATATAGAATAACACCCAGTGCTCATCCCATCAAGTGCCCCCCTCAGTGCCCGTCACCCAGTCACACCCCCCCCCCCCGCCCACCCCACTCCCCAGTTCATTTCCCAGAGTTAGGAGTCTCTCATGTTCTGTCTCCCTTTCTGATATTTCCCACTCATTTTTTCTCCTTTCCCCTTTATTCCCTTTCACTATTTTTTATATTCCCCAAATGAATGAGACCATATAATGTTTGTCCTTCTCCGATTGACTTATTTCACTCAGCATAATACCCTCCAGTTCCATCCATGTCGAAGCAAATGGTGGGTATTTGTCATTTCTAATGGCTGAGTAATATTCCCATTGTATACATAAACCACATCTTCTTTATCCATTCATCTTTCGATGGACACCAAGGCTCCTTCCACAGTTGACTTGGTCAGATATTAAATGTAGGCTGCTCTCTTTCATCCTAGGTGAGTTGCAGAGTGGTGTCACCTCATCACTCCCAAGTAGATGGAGAAATTCAGGCTCTCCCCTCAGCATCCTTTGATACCACTCTGACTAGGAAGGGAGGACCACCTTCTTGCTCTCCCAGTGACAGTGTGGGATGGATGTGGGGGGCCTCATTGCCCCTAGGCAGTGGTGAGAGTCTTGGCTCTCTGCTAAGCTTCTTCTGTCCCGACTCTAGTGTGGGTGGGGAGAGCACCTTGCTATGGCCAGGTAGAGGTCAACACTCCTAGCAGAGTCTCTCCTGAGACCACAGAGGGGGATTGACATGGTAGGATCCTCCACTCCACCTTTCTAGTTTTCTGTCTTGCTAGCTAGGCTACCTTTTTCCTAGTCCTTTGGCTAAGAAAATCAGATTTTTCATAGGGCTTTAAGGTTTCTTGTTTGTTTAGTTAGTTGGTTTTGGGTTTTTTTTGTTTTTGTTTTGGGGGGGGGGTTGTTTGTTTGTGCTTATTGGTGTTTCTGGATTGCAGGCTTCAATGAGGCTCCTGGGCCCAGCACCCAGTGTAGGATATAAAAGCCAAAAATAAAACCCAGGAAATGTACCATTATTGTTGCTCCTCAGGTCCCAAGATCCCTAGCAGTCTACCTTCTTATACCCACTCTTTAAAGTCTTCTGTTTGTTTTATATGTAACATCCAGGGATATTAGCTATATGGTAGGAGAAATAGGAGGAGTGCTTATCCTCCATCTTGTCCAGGACCGAGAAGTCTATGACCACAGTTTTGACACTATACGTTTTTGGTTTAGTATCTCTGCAGGGAACAGTAATGCCAGTCCAACTTGGCACACTGTTTATTAGTAGATTATTTAGTAGGTTATTTCCATGTAAACTGATTTTATTTATGTTAGAAGTGTCACCCAGGATGGTTACAAGACTGTCCCTGCAGTGTTACTGGAAAGATTTTCCTGAAACTTACATGGAAACATCCTTGCCTGATCCTAATCAGAGCCTATCGGATCCCATTTAATTTAATAAGTAGGCCAGCAGTTTACAGATGGATGTCTTTTTAAGGGTACTAAAAACAGAGATAGAGCCAAAAACCAAACAAAGAAACAGAAAAAGACCAAACAAAACCTAAAGACTAGAAGAATCCATTAAAAAAAATCAGTTCATAAATAAGAGTGGGTATTGACTGTTTAACAACCTCATTGTTTAGTGAGCTGCTCATTGTTAAATCCAGTTGTTTTCCTGTTCACTATTTCCTCTCTCTTTTTCTGCAGCAGGAATCTGATGCTGATCCATGCTTTTTAGAAGTCTCTCCTAACTACTGTACTGGAATTCTCTGATTCTAGTAAAGTTGGCTAGCAGAAATACAAACATTGCCACATTGCCATAAAGTACAGCACTTGAAAAATCCTCCATTGTGACATTTCTTTATCGACTTCAAAGATTTTAAATTCTCTGATCTAGGATACCATGTAGCCCAAAATGTAAGGTGAATTCTTTAAAAGAAAAAAAAAATTCTAGAGAAATTTCAGGCATTGGTTGAATATTTACATTTAGATGACCTTTACAGATTCTGCCTTAAATTTGTAAGATTTTTCACAACATGAAACAGCCTCTGGAGAATCCATTATAATCTGTATTACCCTCCATACCCAGAATACCCTGTGGTCATTTGCAGTACAGTGATCTTGTTATTGCCATAGGTTTTATCACATGCAAAGCACTCTTAATTGTTATTGGGGTATTTTTTTAATGAATGATTTTTTTTCACAACAGTTTTGTTATTTAGACGTGATGTTAGACTCTAGATAAAGGAGTTTCTGTTCCTGATAAGAAGGAGTTTCTTTAGTGGATAGAAGGTTCAGTGAGTTTCTTTGACTTTGAACAAAGGAAGGATAAAACAGCCTTAAGTAAGTCAGCATATTTTAGTTCCAAGGTTGTGCTAGAGGGACAAAGAGTTAAGTACAGTTACCCACAGGAGACTGTCTACACGAGGAGAGTTGTCTGTGCTGTGGAAGGAAGGGCGGAATACAGTCACCCTTCTGCTGCTGTGCTTTCCATTAGCAGCTCAAATGGAACCTTGGACCAGTCAGTCTGCAAACTAATAAGACCATGATGAGTACAATATACTTTGATAATTTTACTTTAGAAAGAGTGAAGTCATTTTCCTCTGTGTATTGGTGATAATTCTATTAAGAGTGGATCACTGCCAGTGCCAACCAAGTAGTAGGTTGTAGGTATGGCTTGCAGAATCCAAAAAGAAGTGTTTTAAAACTTAATTCCTTATCTTAAAAAAAAGATATTTTATTTTGTGATTTATGGAAAAATTGAGAAGGTTAGTACACAGAGTTCCTCTATGCCCTAGATTTGCTGTTACGGACAACTTACATTGGTATAGTACATGTGTTACAATTAATGAACCAATATTGCTGCATTATTAGCTAAAGTCCATAGTTTAGATTTCCTTAGGTTTTGCCTAATGTCCTTTTTCTCTTCTGGGATCCCATCCAGAAGAGCACATTATATATTTTTTTATGTTTTTGTTTTTGTTTTTATTTTTTCTTATTTTTATTTTTTATTGGTGTTCAATTTACCAACATACAGAATAACCCCCAGTGCCTGTCACCCAATCACTCCCACCCCCCGCCCTCCTCCCCTTCTACCACCGCTAGTTCGTTTCCCAGAGTTAGCAGTCTTTACGTTCTGTCTCCCTTTCTGATATTTCCCACACATTTCTTCTCCCTTCCCTTATATTCCCTTTGACTATTATTTATATTCCCCAAATGAATGCAAACATATAATGTTTTCCTTCTCCGACTGACTTACTTCACTCAGCATAATACCCTCCAGTTCCATCCATGTTGAAGCAAATGGTGGGTATTTGTCGTTTCTAATAGCTGAGTAATATTCCATTATATACATAAACCACATCTTCTTTATCCATTCATCTTTCGATGGACACCGAGGCTCCTTCCACAGTTTGGCTATTGTGGCCATTGCTGCTATAAACATCGGGGTGCAGGTGTCCCGGCGTTTCATTGCATCTGCATCCTTGGGGTAAATCCCAAGCAGTGCAATTGATGGGTCGTAGGGCAGGTCTATTTTTAACTCTTTGAGGAACCTCCACACAGTTTTCCAGAGTGGCTGCCCAGTTCACATTCCCACCAACAGTGTAAGAGGGTTCCCTTTTCTCCACATCCTCTCCAACATTTGTGGTTTCCTGCCTTGTTAATGTTCCCCATTCTCACTGGTGTGAGGTGGTATCACATTGTGGTTTCGATTTGTATTTCCCTGATGGCAAGTGATGCGGAGCATTTTCTCATATGCATGTTGGCCATGTCTATGTCTTCCTCTGTGAGATTTCTGTTCATGTCTTTTGCCCATTTCATGATTGGATTGTTTGTTTTTTTGGTGTTGAGTTTAATAAGTTATTTATAGATCTTGGAAACTAGCCCTTTATCTGATATGTCATTTGCAAATATCTTCTCTCATTCTGTAGGTTGTCTTTTAGTTTTGTTTACTGTATCCTTTGCTGTGCAAAAGCTTCTTATCTTGATGAAGTCCCAATAGTTCATTTTAGCTTTTGTTTCTTTTGCCTTCGTGGATGTATCTTGCAAGAAGTTACTGTGGCCGAGATCAAAAAGGGTGTTGCCTGTGTTCTTCTCTAGGATTTTGATGGAATCTTGTCTCATATTTAGATCTTTCATCCATTTTGAGTTTATCTTTGTGTATGGTGCAAGAGAGTGGTCTAGTTTCATTCTTCTGCATGTGGATGTCCAATTTTCCCAGCACCATTTATTGAAGAGACTGTCTTTCTTCCAATGGATAGTCTTTCCTCCTTTATCGAATATTAGTTGACCATAAAGTTGAGGGTCCACTTCTGGGTTCTCTATTCTGTTCCATTGATCTATGTGTCTGTTTTTGGCCAGTACCACACTGTCTTGATGACCACAGCTTTGTAGTACAACCTGAAATCTGGCATTGTGATGCCCCCAGCTATGGTTTTCTGTTTTAAAATTCCCCTGGCTATTCGGGGTCTTTTCTGATTCCACACAAACCTTAAATAATTTGTTCTAACTCTCTGAAGAAAGTCCATGGTATTTTGATAGGGATTGCATTAAACGTGTAAATTGCCCTGGGTAACATTGACATTTTCACAATATTAATTCTGCCAATCCATGAGCATGGACTATTTTTCCATCTCTTTGTGTCCTCCTCAATTTCTTTCAGAAGGGTTCTATAGTTTTTAGGGTATAGATCCTTTACCTCTTTGGTTAGGTTTATTCCTAGGTATCTTATGTTTTTGGGTGCAATTGTAAATGGGATTGACTCTTTAATTTCTCTTTCTTCAGTCTCATATTAATGTATAGAAATGCCACTGATTTCTGGGCATTGATTGTGTATCCTGCCACGCTACCGAATTGCTGTATGAGTTCTAGCAATCTTGGGGTGGAGACTTTTGGGTTTTCTACGTAGAGTATCATGTCATCGGCGAAGAGGGAGAGTTTGACTTCTTCTTTGCCAATTTGAATGCCTTTAATGTCTTTTTGTTGTCTGATTGCTGAGGCTAGGACTTCCAGTACTATGTGGAATAGCAGTGGTGAGAGTGGACATCCCTGTCTTGTTCCTGATCTTAGGGGAAAGGCTCCCAGTGCTTCCCCATTGAGAATGATATTTGCTGTGGGCTTTTCATAGATGGCTTTTAAGATGTTGAGGAATGTTCCCTCTATCCCTACACTCTGAAGAGTTTTGATCAGAAATGGATGCTGTATGTTGTCAAATTCTTTCTCTGCATCTATGGAGAGGATCCTATGGTTCTTGGTTTTTCTCTTGCTGATATGATGAATCACATTGATTGTTTTATGGGTGTTGAACCAGCCTTGTGTCCCGGGGATAAATCCTACTTGGTCGTGGTGAATAATTTTCTTAATGTACTGTTGGATCCTATTGGCCAGTATCTAGTTGAGAATTTTTGCATCCATGTTCATCAGGGATATTGGTCTGTAATTCTGCTTTTTGGTGGTATCCTTGTCTGGTTTTGGAATTAAGATGATGCTGGCCTCATAGAACGAATTTGGAAGTACTCCATCTCTTTCTATCTTTCCAAGCAGCTTTAGTAGAATAGGTATGATTTCTTCTTTAAACGTTCGATAGAATTCCACTGGGAAGCAATCTGGCCCTGGACTCTTGTGTCTTGGGAGGTTTTTGATGACTGCTTCAAATTCCTCCCTGGTTATTGGCCTGGTCAGGTTTTCATTTCTTCTACTTCCAGTTTTGGTAGTTTGTGGTTTTCCAGAAGAGTGTCCAATTCTTCTAGGTTGCCTAATTTATTGGTGTATCGCTGTTCATAATATGTTTTTAAAATCATTTGTATTTCCTTGGTGTTGGTAGTGATCTCTTCTTTCTCATTCATGATTTTATTAATTTGAGTCTTCTCTCTCTTCTTTTTAATAAGGCTGGCTAATGGTTTATCTATCTTATTAATTCTTTCAAAGAACCAACTCCTGGTTCTGTGGATCTGTTCCACAGTTCTTCTGGTCTCGATTTCGTTGAGTTCTGCTCGAATCTTTATTAACTCTCTTCTTCTCCTGGGTGTAGGATCTATTTGCTGTTTTTTCTCTAGCTCCTTTATGTGTAAGGTTAGCTTTTGTATTTGAGTTCTTTCCAGTTTTTGAATGGATGTTTGTATTGCGATGTATTTCCCCCTTAGGACTGCTTTTGCTGCATCCCAAAGATTTTGAACGGTTGTATCTTCATTCTCATTAGTTTCATGAATCTTTTAAATTCTTCCTTAATTTCCTGGTTGACCCTTTCATCTTTTAGCAGGATGGTCCTTCACCTCCACATGTTTGAGGTCCTTCCAAACGTCTTGTTGTGATTTAGTTCTAATTTCAAAGCATTATGGTCTGAGAATATGCAGGGGACGATTCCAATCTTTGAGTATAGGTTCCGACCCGATTTGTGACCCAGTATGTGGTCTATTCTGGAGAAAGTTCCATGTGCACTTGAGAAGAATGTGTATTCAGGTGAGTTTGGATGTAAAGTTCTGTAAATATCTGTGAAATCCATCTGGTCCAGTGTATCATTTAAAGCTCTCGTTTCTTTGGAGATGTTGTGCTTAGAAGACCTATCGAGTATAGAAAGAGCTAGACTGAAGTCACCAAGTATAAGTGTATTATTACCTAAGTATTTCTTCACTTTGGTTAATAATTGATTTATATATTTGGCAGCTCCCACATTCGGGGCATATATATTGAGGATTGTTAAGTCCTCTTGTTGGATAGATCCTTCAAGTATGATTTAGTGTCCCTCTTCACCTCTCACTACAGTCTTCGGGGTAAATTTTAGTTTATCTGATATAAGGATGGCTACCCCTGCTTTCTTTTGAGGACCATTTGAATGGTACATGGTTCTCCAACCTTTTATTTTCAGGCTGTAGGTGTCCTTCTGTCTAAAATGAGTCTCTTGTAGACAGCAAATAGATGGGTCCTGCTTTTTTATCCAGTCTGAAACCCTGCGCCTTTTGATGGGGTCATTAAGCCCGTTCACGTTCAGAGTTACTATTGACAGATATGAGTTTAGTGTCATCATGATATCTATTCAGTCCTTGTTTTTGTGGATTGTTCCACTGAACTTCTTCTTAAAGGGGAATTTTAAGAGTCCCCCTTAAAATTTCTTGCAGAGCTGCTTTGGAGGTCATATATTCTTTCAGTTCCTGCCTGTCTTGGCAGCTCTTTATCTCTCCTTCCATTTTGAATGAGAGCCTTGCTGGATAAAGTATTCTTGGTTGCATGTTCTTCTCATTTAGGACCCTGAATATATCCTGCCAGCCCTTTCTGGCCTGCCAGGTCTCTGTGGAGAGGTCTGCTGTTACCCTAATACTCCTCCCCATAAAAGTCATGGATTTCTTGTCTCTTGCTGCTTTAAGGATCTTCTCTTTATCTTTGGCATTTGCAAGCTTCACTATTAAATGTCGAGGTGTTGAATGGTTTTTATTGATTTTAGGGGGGCATCTCTCTATTTCCTGGATCTGAATGCCTGTTTCCCTTCCCAGATTAGGAAAGTTTTCAGCTAGAATTTGTTCAAATACATATTCTGGCCCTCTGTCCCTTTCGGAACCCTCAGGAACACCAATTAAATGTAAGTTTTTCTTCCTCAGGCTGTCGTTTATTTCCCTTAATCTATCCTCATGGTCTTTTAATTATCTCTTTTTTCCTCAGTTTCCCTCTTTGCCATCAACTTGTCTTCTATGTCACTCACTCGTTCTTCCACCTCGTTAACCCTCGTCGTTAGGACTTCTAGTTTGGATTGCATCTCATTCAATTGATTTTTAATTTCTTCCTGATTAGGTCTAAATTCTGCAGTCACGAAGTCTCTTGAGTCTTTTATGCTTTTTTTCTAGAGCCACCAGTAGGATAGTGCTTCTGAATTGGCTTTCTGACATTCAATTGTAACACAAATTTTGTAACTCTGTGGGAGAGAGGACTATTTCTGATTCTTTCTTTTGAGGTGCGGTTTTCCTAATAGTCATTTTGGTCAGTGCAGAGTGGCCAAACACAGGTTGTATTCGGAAAAGGAGAAAAGAGAGGAGAGAAAGAAGGAAAGAAAAGAGAAAAAGAAAAAAAAAAGGAAGAAAAAAGAAAAAAGAAAAAGAGAAAGAAAAAAAGGGTGGGGGAAGCAAACAGAAATAAAAAAGCAAAACAAAAACAAAAACAAAAACAAAAACACGGGGAGTATCTTCTGATTCTGTATACTGTAAGTCCCTTGTCTTCTCTGGAACTTGTCCATCTAGCTGGTCTTTGGGGGAGGGGCCTGTTGTGCTGATTTTCAGGTGTGAGCACTTGGGGGAGCTGCTCTGCCCCCTGCCTGGTGCAGGGCTCAGTGGGGGTTGTTTACCCCGTGAGGCCCCAGGAGGAACAACCCCAGTGGCGGGGCCAGCTCTGGAGCCCTGGATTCAGCTCCCGCAGTAACTCCGGAGCTCTCCGTCTGCAGGGCCTGGAGGCTCCGGGGCGGGGCCGCTGATCTGCTCAGCTGGGGCAGGAGCGTCCTCGCTGTCCTGGGCCTTCCCGGCCTCTGCCTGTCCGGGGGGAGGCCGGATCCTGGTCTGTGTCCCGGCGCCCTGGGCTCGGGGCCTGCGCTGTTGGATTCTGCTCCCGCCCCGCAGCCCCCTCCGCGGAGCCGCCCCCGAGCCCCCCCCGAGCTGCTCCCGCCCCGCAGCCCCCTCCGCGGAGCCGCCCCCGAGCCCCCCGAGCTGCTCCCGCCCCGCAGCCCCCTCCGCGGAGCCGCCCCCGAGCCCCCCGAGCTGCTCCCGCCCCGCAGCCCCCTCCGCGGAGCCGCCGCCCGAGCCCCCCGAGCTGCTCCGGGTCCCCCGTGCACGCTGCAGCCCTTAGGGAGCTCGGCGCACTCTCCCGGGGCGCAGGTGTCTGTTAGTGTCCCCGGGAGCCCGAAGGCATCCCCGCCCTCCTGGGTCCTGCTCCAACTCCCCGCGAGCCCCTTTCAGCCGGGAAGGTCGGTGCAGCTCCTGCTCCTCCGGGACGGGGCTCTCCTGTCCTGGGGACACTCGCCCCGGCCTCAGCCCGGCTCCTCGCGGGGCCCCTCCCCCTTGGAGGCCTTTTGTTTCTTTATTTCTTTTTTCCTGTCTTCCTACCTTGATTGATAGAAGCACGAACTCTTCTCACTGTAGCATTCCAGCTGGTCTCTCTTTAAATCTCAGGCTGAATTCGTAGATTTTCAGGATGATTTTAAGGTTATCTAGGTAATTTGGTGGAGACCTGTGATTTGGGGACCCTACTCTTTCTCCATCTTGCCCCTCCCTCCTATTATTATTATTATTATTATTATTATTATTATTATCTATTTACTTTGACATTAAGTTTGGTTTCTTTCCATTATTTCATTTTTCATTATTGATCTGTTCTGCTTTTTCTGTTTTGCCATTTATTTCCTCTAGTGTATTTTTACTTCAGTTGTTGCATTATTCAGCTTTGACATATTCATTTTTTCTTTTCTTTTTTCTACGTCCATGTTAAATCTCTTACTGAGCTCATCCACTCTTCTCAAGTTCAGTGATATCTTTACGTCCATTACTTTGAGTTATTTATCAGGCATATGGCTTATCTCCCTTTCATTTACCTTTTTACTATATATATATATTTTGTTTCTTAGTTTGGATATATTTCTCTGTTACCTCATTTTGATTCTTTGTTTTTTTCTATGTATTGAGTAGGTCAGCTAGATCTTCTGGTTTTAAAAGTAGTGGCATGTGTAAAAGATGTCCTCTGCTGCCTTATAGTGAATGCCATTAGTCATTAGAATCGGGCACCCTAGCAGTATCCCCTGTGAGGATAGCTTGTACTCTCCTCTTGTAGCTGAGCTGCAATTTCCTTCAGCTTAGCTACCTACAATGGCCAAGTTTGCCTCTTGTGGATGAATGTTGAGAGGCATGGATGTGGCTGCTATGAGCTTCCTGGTTGGGGGGCTGGCAGTCAGCCTAGCAGTCTGCAATAAGTCTTTCTGCCACATTTGTGAGTGCATCAAATGGTAGATATTCCTCTCAGCACCGCCTGCTAAGAAGCCAGGTTGCTGGAACTGCTCACATGATGATGTGTGGGCTATACCCCATTTACTTCACGGCAGGAGTTATTTCAAAAGGATGCATGCCAAGGTGAGAGGTTGAGATGATGCAGGTTTACAAGGGAATGCCAGGTTTGCAGGTTTGCAGGTTTGCAAGATGATGCAGGTTTGCAAGGGAATGCCATGGTGCATAGTGCTAGCAATATTTATGAAGAGTGTATTGTTGGCTCTCTTGAGACTCTAACTATCTTGATCATGTTAGAAAAAAAGGATATGACACCTGCTAGCAATTTTTTTCCTTAAAAAATGTAAATGTGGGCAGCCCGGGTGGTTCAGCGGTTTAGTGCCACCTTCAGCCCAGGACCTGATCCTGGAGACCCGGGATCGAGTCCTACGTTGGTTCCCTGCCTGGAGCCTGATTCTCCCTCTGCCTGCCTCTGTCTCTGTCTCTGTCTGTCTCTGCGTGTGTGTGTCTCATGAATAAATAAATAAAATCTTTTAAAAAAAGAAATCTAAATGTCCCTACTCCTCCACCACATTTTATAAGATTAGCCAATGAATCTTCTTTACTATTCTCCAGGCACTTTTAAAACTGCTGCTTTTGTGCTGTGTCTTGGGATGAATTATTTAGTACACTTTCATTAAAGGTGTGTCATTGTTATCCTGTTATCCATTAGCTCTTCAAGAATTTAGCCAGCTATTTTTAAGCTCATAAAGTTAAGCACTACTGGTTTTCGAAGTCAAACATTATGAGGACTTCTTCCCAGTGCAGGTCCCCAGTACCAAGACACTTGGTGTGGAGTCTGATCATCTCAAACCTTTATGCTTGTGATGTTCCTTTCATTTTTCCATCAATTTCACTGAGGTTACCAATCGTGTCTCCTATCCTTTCCTTTTTGATGTAGTCTTCTCTCTGTGAATAACTATGAAATGTTTTTGTTTGTTTGTTTGTTTTGTTTTCTCTGCCAGTTGACTACAGGTTGTTTTCAGAATTAGTTGCATAGATGTAGCTGATACACCACTTTGTCCATGATGGGAGGTAAGATCAGGATCATCCTAATCTTGTCCTTCTATAAATTTGCTATTTCTACCCAAAAAGATTCAAGAATGTTGAGTTCAATTTGAGACCTAGACATTGATTATTATTTAATTTACAAATATAAAATAAAATCTCATATTTGACTAAATTTAATTTTTAAACTTAAAATAATTTTATTAAATTTTATCCCCTAACTGAATAATGTCCCAAAGGTATTTATTAGTAAAGAAACCTACATTGGAGTACTTGAAAATCACATATGAAAAGTTCTATTTACATAGAGCTGCAATCACCTTGCTTTCCTGAAACCAACAACACCATGTTGGTATCTCTCTTTTTTTTTAAGATTTTATTTATTTATTCATGAGAGACACAGAGAGAGAGAGAGAAAGTCAGAGACACAGTCAGAGGGAGAAGCAGGCTCCATGCAGGAAGCCCAATGTGGGACTCAATCCCTGGACTCCAGGATCACACCCTATGCCAAAGGCAGGCGCTAAACTGCTGAGCCACCCAGGATCCCCCATGTTGGTATCTGAAATACCAATTTGAGAATTGGAATACCATTTCCAACTCTATCATTGTCCATGCTGTAAAGATGTCCTTTACACAGCTGGGGAGTACTTTTCAACTACTAAGATGTCACACATTTCCCCATAAGCTTCCTGAGAGCTGCCACCACCTCTTTGTTCCTCAGGCTGTAAATGAGAGGGTTCAACATGGGTGTTAGAATATTGCTGAATACAGAAAGAGCTTGGTCCTGCTCCGCACTGTGGGAGGAAGTGAAAGACATATAGATAAATATGTTTGGGCCAAAGAAGAGACTCACCACAGTTAGATGGGAAGAGCAGGTGGCCAGAGTTTTTTTCCTGCCTTTGACAGAGTTCATACGAAAGACAGTGAGGAAGATGAGAGTATAGGAAACAGTGATGAGACTGAAAGGTACAACAAGCAACACAATGCTTGTCACAACCACCACCAACTGATACAATGAAGTGTCTTCACAGGAGAGCTTAATTAGGACTGGGACCTCACAGAAGTAGTGGTGGATCTCCCGTGATCCACAGATGGGAAAATGCATAGGGTAGACTGTATGGATAAATGAACTTACAGAGCCTCCAATCCAACACCCAAAAATCATGTGCATACAGACCCGAGGGCTCATGATAATGGGATAGCGCAATGGGTTGCAGACAGCCACATAGCGGTCATAAGCCATGAGAGTCAAAATAAGGCACTCTGACATTCCCAACATCAGGAAGAAGAAACTCTGTGTTCCACAACCAATCCATGATATTGTCCTTTCCCCTGTGAAAAAATTAGAAGCCATCTTTGGAACAATGGTGGAAGTTAATGTCAAGTCAATGAGGGAGAGTTGACTGAGGAGAATGTACATGGGCGTATGAAGCTGAGAGTCTCCCCAAATCAAGACAATCAGAAGTATGTTTCCCAGGAAGGCAAAGATGTAGATGAAGATGATCACAAGGTTGAGAACAATAGAATGCTGAAATTCAGGAAAGAGTCCCACAAGGATGAAGTCAGTTACTGAGGATTCATTTCCACCCACCATGCCTCTAAAAGAAATGCAACAGGGTTGGAGGACAAATCAAATGTATTAGAACAGATGATGTTCAGTATAGGTATTATATCAATAGTTGGATGTAAAATTTTATATTTTCTCCCCAACTTTAGAATCTCATATTTGCCATAGTCTCATCAGAGATATTTCACTATTTATTGTTGAGCAATTGCCTAAATATTTCTTAGATAATATTAGAAGAATTGATAACTTCAGTGCCTCTGTTGAGTGTATTTTTTTCTTCTTTGCTTTCTTTCGCTTTTCTTTCTTTCTTTCTTTCTTTCTTTCTTTCTTTCTTTCTTTCTTTCTTTCTCTTTCTTTCTTTCTTTCTTTCTTTCTTTCTTTCTTTCTTTCTTTCTTTTTCTTTCTTTCTCTTTCTTCTTTCTTCCTTTCTTTCTTCTTTCTTTTTCTTCTTTCTTTCTTTTTTTCTTTTTTGATTAGAGAATCTTGTAATAACTATGCATCTATTTCCTACAAGTATGAATCTAAAAATTCTGTATATTATTTCTGATAGTTATGGATCCTAGTTATTAGCTCTTGTATATGGGGGGAAGGAACATCAAATTAATCCATTTAATTTCACTTTAAAATCGCAAATTAGGGCAGCCCAGGTGGCTCAGCAGTTTAGCACCACCTTCAGCCCAGGGCCTGATCCTGGTGACCCAGGATTGAGTCCCATGTCTGGCTCCCTGCATGGAGCCTGCTTCTCCCTCTGCCTGTCTCTGCTTCTCTCTCCCTCTCTCTGTCTCTCATGAATAAATAAATAAAATCTTAAAAAAACAAAACAAAATTGCAAATTAAAAAATACTAATGAGATCCCATTTAATTTTATTTGACTTCTCATCATAATGATGTAAGCATAGTAATGAAAATTGCCAGACTTATTGCCCTTCTTGGAAATCTTAAATATTCTGTATTGTTAATAAAGTAACTTCAAAAGAGTATGTGTCCAATAAATATTAACGATAAACTTAACAAAGTCCATGGAATTTAGGAGGACCTATTTTCAAACAGAATGTATGACAAATACCTTCACTGCAATTGCATCTCTTCTGGTGAGAGCAAAAGTTTTCCCCTCCATGACACCTTACTGAAAAGTAGAATCTCCACCCCAATCTAAGTAAGACAA
The DNA here is from genome assembly GCF_011100685.1 of Canis lupus familiaris. Classification (NCBI taxonomy): domain Eukaryota; kingdom Metazoa; phylum Chordata; class Mammalia; order Carnivora; family Canidae; genus Canis; species Canis lupus. The sequence goes on from NC_049235.1 coordinate 1,417,057, forward strand.
ATATACACGTGAAAGTTTCCATATGCATCACTGTTTCCTAGCTGATGATATGAAGATATTTGTTGTTCTCTTAGTCATAAGTCTGCTGAAATATAAAATAAAGAGCTAGTTATTAATCTTGTTTTGTCACTAATGGGCCCAATGACTAATCTCGCTAATCTTACATTATTTCGGGAACAAAAAAAAGTAGTTCTTGAAAAGTCTTCACCATTTATTTATTTTTCATTCTAGGTTTATTGAATGACCAGGGTATATATTTTATATACATATATACACATACAGTTATATATGTAAGTTTAATTATATACATATATACACATGAGATTAGATATAGAGTCATTTATAACAACATGTAACAAAAGAGTAGAGTCAATGCTGAAGCTAAGGCTGGCATAGTATGATATATCAACACAAAGATCTGTCTGAAAAAGATAAGGGTGGAGAATGATGTAACATTTAATTTGAGCTATGCCTTTCTTAGGGCACAGTAACTCATATAAGTTTAAAGACTTAGGAAATTATCTGTTCTGTCAAAACTCATGTTGCAAAGTAAATGAGAAGAAAAGCTAGAATTCTTACACAAATTATTATTTAACAATTTTGAACTGTGTAAAATGTTTTCAATTTTCTCATTACTGAATAGCTTCATGTAACACAGATGTGTATGATATTTATGATTAAGTGTATGTGAGGAATGACAGATTCCAAGTTTTCAAAATTTATCTATTGTCATCATCATCATCATCATCATCATCAGTAGCATTAAAACAACAGTGTTCTGCAATCTATTCTAGGTATTACTCCAATCTTCAATTATACAAGCCACATAATTTTTCAAAGTTATCAATACATGACCTCATAACTTTTAGAACACTAATGGTGAAGACTTTAAAAATACAGATAATAGAGTAAAGGAAGTAATGTTGAGTGATTTTGGAATGAAATGTAAAGAGAAACAATCCACATGTGTTTAATTCTTTTTCACTTAATCTTTTAACTAACATTTTGTAAATTTGTATCAATGAATAACTAGCTGCTTGGGGAAAAATCATGTGTTTTAATAATCAAAAACCATGAATTACAATGCAACCATACTACAGATAACAATTCTTGGAATGGAAAAATCTACTGTTATTTAGAAAAGTTTTTGAATTATTTATTAATTTATTCCCATAATGGTAAAGCCATTATATCAACTAATTCAATCCAATGGAGTAACTATGGATAGCCAACCCAATATATTTCCATTATTTCTTTAATACAGAAATCAAACAATCTACTCAAAATGAGGAATGAAAAGTTACATTACTTATATGATTTTACTGACCTTTTAGGAAATCTTCAAAAGTATAACTATGTCATTTTAAGAACACAGCTTGCCATTGTTAGCATGATTTGAGGTTATGCATTTGAGGTTAGCATGATTTGAGGAAAATTGAAATGAAATCATAACTCAGTCACCAGATAGTTTTTCTAAAAGCAATAGGATAAATTTAAGAGATTATCAAGAAATTAACTGGGTTACTAAGTTTAGGCACATTTTTGAATATATCAGCTCGGAGTCTAAAATTGTAGGAATTCTTATTCTCAAATGTTTTTTTTTTTTTTAACATCACGAATGATGCCTGCTGCATATTATGCCAGGTTAAGACTGGAACCTTAGGAAGCCTACAAAATACTAGTTTACAACAATCACAGGTATTTTTCATTTAACAGTACAATCACCAAAGTCTGACATTTGTGAAACTTAGTAAGCATGGAAATTCTCTATATAATTTCCTTTACCAGTCATGGATCAAGATGCTTTCCTTATGCTATTTTAGTATTTACCTTGGATTCTACTTATCTCCAGACACTTCTGCCCCTTGGAATTGATGACAACCTTTAGATTTTCTGTAATCAAATGTATCTTCTCACCATGTAAAATTAGGTGCTTTTCCTTGCATAGAAAAATAAATGCAATTGGCTTGGTGTTGAGGGAGAGACATACACTTTAGGAATGAACCCAGTGACTATGATTCTACAACACTATGTATATTAAATACTGGTTGGTATATTAGCTAAGAGCTAACTTGCTACATTCGTAATTTGTCATCATGGTTCTGGAGGCCTTTGTAGTGAATGACCTGGGGGAACACAGTCCCTAGACTTTAATTAAGTTCAATTGCAGATAATAATAGTGAACCCAACCCTTTGCTCTTCTACTGTCTCACTAAAGCAAGCAGGCAAGTCTATGCCCTGCAGTCTCCTGCTTCTTTTCTTCTAATATCAAGAACAAGGCAGTATTAGAAGTCCTAGCAAAGCCATTAGGGAAGAAAAGGTAATTTTAAAAAGATGTAAAACTGACACTCCTCAGCCAATAAACATATTCCTTAAATTTGCAGGGTATAGAGTAAACCTACAAAAAGGTATACTGCTATATAGACTAACAACAAACTATTTGAATGAGAAATTAAGAAACTTATCCCATTTACGATTGCATCAAAAAGAATAAAATACCTTGGAAGAAATTTAACCAAGGTATGAAAGATCTGTTCATGGAAAACTATAAGACATTGATGAAAGCAATTGAAAAATATTCAAATAAATGGAAAAATATTCTATACTTACAGATTAGGAAAATTAATATTCTTAAAATGTCCATATTCCCCAAAGCAATCTACAGAGTAAACATGATCCCTAAAACAGAAATTTTTCTAAAGACCTGAGGATGGCTAATAGACACACACAAAAATGCTCAACATCACTAATCATCAGAGATACGTAAATTAAAACCACAATGAGATGTTATTATCTCATATCTGTTACAATGGCTGACATTAAAAAAAGAAGAAATAACCAGTACTGGTGAGGTTTTGGAGAAAAGGGAGCTCTCAGGCACTTTAGTGGGAATGTAAATTGGTGAAGTCACTATGGAAAACAGTATGGCAATTTTCCTCATAAAATAGAAATATGATTCCAGCAATTCTACTCCTAGGTATTAAACCAAGGATAATAAAAGACTGCACTAATTTAATAAGATAGATGTACTCCCATGTTCATTGTTATAGGAGCAAGGTATGAAAAAAAATGTCTATTGATGGATGAATGAATGAAGACATATGATATGTATATATACAATGACATTCTACATAGCCATAAAAAGAAGACCAAAATCCCTACTTGTCACAATGTGGATGAGTTTTTTTTTTTAAATTTATTTATGATAGTCACAGAGAGAGAGAGAGAGAGAGAGAGAGGCAGAGACATACGCAGAGGGAGAAGCAGGCTCCATGCATCGGGAGCCCGACGTGGGATTCGATCCCGGGTCTCCAGGATCGCGCCCTGGGCCAAAGGCAGGCGCCAAACCGCTGCGCCACCCAGGGATCCCTGGATGAGTCTTTGTAATCCCTGCTACATATATAAATTTTTACAGCTGGGACTTTATACTGTGTAATCCCATTCCAACATTTTACTCACCCTTGCAATTCCTTCCTCTTAGACAAAGAATTAGTTTTCTGTGTTTGTCTGTTTCTGTTTCTATTCTTTGTTTGCTCATTCATTTTGTTTTTTAGATCTTACATACAAGTGAAATCATATGGTATTTGTCTTACTGTGTCTGGCTTATTTCACTTAGCATAATAAACTCTAGGTCCATTCATGTTCTTACAAACGGCAAGATCTCATTTTTGTTTATTACTAGTATCTATCATCTATCTCTCTGTCATCTATCATTTATTTATCTATCATCTGTCCATCATCCATGCATCCGCCCATCCATCTGTGTATCATTTATTTTCTACCTATTGATCTATCAGTGAACACCCAGATTGCTTCCACACCTTCTCTATTCTAAATAATGCTGCAAAAAAAATGGGAGTTTATATATCTTTTCAAATTAGTGGATACCCAGTAGTGGAATTACTGGACCATATAGTATTTACATTTTAAGTTTTTGAGAAAACTCAATACTGTTTTCCACAGTGACTGCACCAATTTATAATCTCACTAACAGTGCATGAGAAATCTCTGTTCTCTACAACCTCACCAACACAGTTTATTTATTCTTTTTTTATTTTGATGATAGCCATTTTTTCTTGTTCTTATATTATTTATTATGGCATGTATAAGATAGTATCTCTCTGTAGTTTTGATTTGCATTTTCCTGGAGATTAGTAATGTTGAGCATTTTTCCAGGTACTGTTGGCCATTTATATGTCTTCTTTGGGAAAATATTTTCAAGTCCTCTGTCCATTTTTAATGAGATTATTGGGGGGGGGTGTTGTGTTGCATGTTTTTAAAAATATATTATGTATATTGACTCCTTATTAAATATATATTTTGCAAATATCTTCTTTTCACTAGGTTACCTTTGGTTTGGGGGATATTTTTTACTGTTTTTGTTTGTGTTTTATTCAAGTAAAATTAACATACAATGTTAGATTCAAGTGTACAATATAATGACTCAACAATTCTATCCATTTGTCAGTGCTCACCAAGATAAGTGTACTCTTAATCTTATTTACGCACTTCCAATTTTGGATTTTGTTGATTTCCTCTGGTGTGCAAATCTTATTTGACATAGTCCCAATAGTTTATTTTTTCTTTTGGTTGCATTGAGTAGGTAGACATATCTAGAAAAATATTTCTAAGATAGATAGCTAGGATATTCTTGACTATGCTTTTAAGGGGTTTTATGGTTTCAGATCATGTATTCAGATTTTTAATTTCTTTGGGGTATATTTTTTAATGTATGTATTTATTTATTTATTTATTTATTTATTTATTTATTTATTTATTTAATTTATATTTTTGTATTGGAGTTCGATTTGCCAACATATTGTATAACACCCAGTACCCCCTGTAAAGGGCCCCCCTCAGTGCCTGTCACAGAGTCACCTCAAGCCCCCGCCCACCTCCATTTCCAACACCCCTTGTTTGTTTCCCAGAGTTAGGAGTCCCTCATGATCTGTCACCTTCACTGATATTTCCCACTCATTTTCTCTCCTTTCCTCTTTATTGCATTTCACTAATTTTTGTACTCCCCAAATGAAGGAGACCCTATAATGTTTGTCCTTCTCTGATTGACTTACTTCACTCAGCATAATACTGTCCAGTTTCATCCATGATGAAGCAAATGGTAGGAATTTGTCGTTTCTAATGGCTGAGTAATATTCCATTGTATACATATACCACATCTTCTTTATCCATTCATCTTTCAATGGACACCGAGGCTCCTTCCACAGTTAGGCTATTGTGGACATTGCTGTTATAAACATTGAGGGGGCAGGTGTTCTGGCATTTCACTGCATCTGTATCTTTGGGGTAAATCCCCAGCAGTGCAATTGCTGGGTCATAGGGCAGTTCTATTTTTAACTCTGAGAAATCTCCACACAGTTTTCCAGAGTGGCTGAACCAGTTCACATTCTGACCAATAGTGCTAGAGGGTTCCCCTTCCTCCACATCCTCTCCAAAATTTGTGGTTTCCTGTCTTGTTAATTTTCCCCATTCTCACTAGTGTGAGGTAGTATTTCACCTATGGTTTTGATTTGTATATCCCTAATGGCCAGTGATGCGGAGTATTTTTTATCATGTGCTTGTTGGACATCTCTGTGTCTTCCTCTGTGAAATTTCTGTTCATGTCTTTGGCCTATTTCATGATTGTATTGATTGTTTCTTGGTTGTTGAGTTTAATAAGTTATTTAAAGAAGCTGGATACTAGTCCTTTATCTGATATGTTATTTGCAAATATCTTCTCCCATTCTGTAGGTTGTCTTTTAGTTTTGTTGACTGTATCCTTTGCCGTGCAAAAGCTTCTTATCTCGATGAAGTCCCAATAGTTCATTTTTGCTTTTGTCTCCCTTGCCTTCATGGATGTATCTTGCAAGATGTTACTGCGGCTGAGTTCAAAAAGGGTCTTGCCTGTGTTCTTCTCTAGGATTCTGATGGATTCTTGTCTCACATTTAGATCTTTCATCAATTTTTAAATATTTTATTTATTTATTCACAAGAGACACAGAGACATAGAGGCAGAGACACAGACAGAGAAAGAAACAGGCTCTATGCAGGAAGCCTCATGTGAGACTGGATCTCGGGTCGCCAGGATTAGGCCCTGGGATGAAGATGGCACTAAACCACTGAGCCACCTGGGCTGCCCGATCTTTCACCAATTTTTAGTTTATCTTTGTGCATGGTGTACGAGAATGGTCTAGTTTCATTCTTCTGCATGTCGATGTCCAACTTTTCTAGCACTATTTATTGAAGAGACTGTCCATTTTCCACTGCATAGTCTTTTCTGCTTTGTCGAATATTAGTTAACCATAGAGTTGAGGGCCCATTTCTAGGTACTCTATTTGGTTCCATTGATATATGTGTCTATTTTTGTGGCAGTACCACGACATCTTTATGATCACAGTTTTGTAGTACAACTTGAATTCTGGCATTGTGATGCCTCTGGATCTGGTTTTCTTTTCCAATATTCTCCTGGCTATTTGGGGTCTTTTATGATTCCACACAAATCTTAAGATGATTTGGTATAACTCTAAAGAAAGTCCATGATATTTTGATAGGGCTTGCATTAAATGTGTAAATTGCCCTGGATAACATTGACATTTTCACAATATTAATTCTACCAATCCATGAGCATGAAATATTTTTCCATCTCTTTGTGTCTTCCTCAATTTCTTTCAGAAGTGTTCTATAGGTTTTAGGGTATAGATCCTTTACCTCTTTGGTTAGGTTTATTCCTAGGTATCTTATGCTTTGTGTGCAATTGTAAATGGGATTGACTCCTTAATTTCTCTTTCTTCAGCCTCATTGTTAGTGTATAGAAATGCCACTGATTTCTGGGCATTGATTTTGTATCCTTCCACATTGCCGAATTGCTGTATGAGTTCCAGCAATCTTGGGGTAGAGACTTTTGGGTTTTCTGAGTACAGTATCATGTCATCTGCAAGGAAGAAGAGTTTGTCTCCTTGTTTGCCAATTGGAATGCCTTTTATTTCTTTTTGTTGCCTGATTGCTGAGTCTGGGACTTCTAGTAGTATGTTGAATAGCAGTGGTGAAAATGGACATCCTTGTCATGCTCCTGATCTTATGGGAAAGGCTCCCAGTGTTTCCCCACTGAGAATGATATTTGCAGTGGTTTTTTCGTAGATGGCTTTTAAGATGCTGAGGAATGTTCCCTCTATCCTCACACTCTGAAGAGTTTTGATCAGGGATGGATGCTGTGTTTTGTCAAATGCTTTCTCTGCATCTATTGAGAGGATCCTATGTTTCTTGTTTTTTCTCTTGTTGGTATAATCTATCACATTGCTCCATGAGTGTTGAACCTCCTTGTATCCTGGGGATAAATCCCACTTGGTTATGGTGAATAATCTTCTTAATGTACTGTTGAATCCTACTGGCTAGTATCTTGTTGAGAATTTTTACATCTATGATCATCAGGGATATTGATCTATATTTCTCCTTTTCTGTGGGCTCTTTGTTCTGGAACTAAGGTGATGCTGGCCTCATGGAATGAGTTTGGAAAATTTCCATCCCTTTCTATCTTTAGTACAGTTCTAGTAGAATAAGTTTTGTTTCTTCTTTAAGCGTTTGATAGAATTCCCCTGGGAAGCCATCTGGCCCCGGACTTTTTGTCTTGGGTGGTTTTTGATGACTGCTTCAGTTTCCTCCCTGATTATTGGCTTGTTCAGATTTTCTATTTCTTTTGGTAGTTTGTGGTTTTCCAGAAATGCGTCAATTTTTTTTAGATTGCCTAATTTATTGGCATTTAGCTGCTCATAATGTTTTTAAAGTCTTTTGTATTTCCTTTGTATTGGTTATGGTCTTTCCTTTCTCATTCATGATTTCATTAATTTGAGTCTTTTCTCTTTTGTTTTTAATAAGGCTGGGTAATGGTTTATCTATCTTCTTAATTTTTCAAAGAATCAACTCCTGGTTTTGTTGATCTGTTCTACACTTCTTCTGATCTCTATTCCATTGAGTTCTGCTCGATCTTTATTAACACTCTTCTTCTGCTGGGTGTAGGTTTTATCTGCTGTTCTTTTTCCAGTTCCTTTAGTTGCTAGGTAAGCTTATGTATTTGAGTTTTTTCAAGTTTTTTGAGGGATGCTTGTATTGTGATGTATTTCCCTCTCAGAACTTCTTTTGCTGTATCCCAAAGATTTTGAGTGGTTCTATCTTTATTGTCATTGTTTTCCATGAATCTTTTTAATTCTTCTCTAATTTTCTGGATGACACTTTCTTCTTTTAGCAGGATGCTGTTTAACCTCCACGTGTTTGAGTGTCTTCCAAATTTCTTTATGTGATTGAGTTCTATTTTCAAAGCACTGTGGTCTGAAAATATGCAGGGTACAATCTCAAAATTTTGGTATTGGTAGAGACTTATTAATTTGTGATCCAATGTGTGATCTACTCTGAAGAATGTTCCGTGTGCACTTGAGAATAACATGTATTCACATGAGAAAATGCTCTGCAGCACTTGCCATCAGGGAAATACAAATCAAAACCACAATGAGATACCACCTCACACCAGTGAGAATGGGGAAAATTAACAAGGCAGGAAACAACAAATGTTGGAGAGGATGTGGAGAAAAGGGAACCCTCATACACTGTTGGTGGGAATGTGAACTGGTGCAGCCACTCTGGAAAACTGTGTGGAGGTTCCTCAAACAGGTAAAAATATACCTGCCCTACAACCCAGCAATTGCACTGTTGGGGATTTACCCCAAAGATACAGATGCAATGAAACGCCGGGACACCCGTACCCCGATATTTATAGCAGCAATGTCCACAATAGCCAAACTGTGGAAGGAGCCTCGGTGTCCATCGAAAGATGAATGGATAAAGAAGATGTGGTTTATGTATACAATGGAATATTACTCAGCTATTAGAAATGACAAATACCCACCATTTGCTTCAACGTGGATGGAACTGGAGGGTATTATGCTGAGTGAAGTAAGCCAGTCGGAGAAGGACAAACATTATATGTTCTCATTCATTTGGGGAATATAAATAATAGTGAAAGGGAATATAAGGGAAGGGGGAAGAAATATGTGGGAAATATCAGAAAGGGAGACAGAACGTAAAGACTGCTAACTCTGGGAAACGAACTAGGGGTGGTAGAAGGGGAGGAGGGCGGGGGGTGGGAGTGAATGGGTGACGGGCACTGGGGGTTATTCTGTATGTTAGTAAATTGAACACCAATAAAAAAATTTAAAAAAAATAAAAAAAAAGAGAATAACATGTATTCAGTTGTATTTGGACATAAATTCCTGGAAATATCTGTGAAATCCATCTGCTCCAGTGTATCATTTAAAGCTCTAGTTTCTTTGCATATGTTGTGCTTAGAATTTCTGTCATTTGCAGAAAGCACCATGTTGAAGTCTCCCAGTTAGTGTATTATTATCTAAATATGCCTTTCCTTTGGTTATTATTTGATTGATATGCTTGGCAGCTCACACATTAGGAGCATAAATATTCATGATTGTTAGGTCCTCTCGTTGGATAGATCCTTTAAGTTTGATAGAGTGTCCCTCTTCATCTCTTACTGCTGTCGTTGGGATAAACTTTAATTTATCTGATATGAGGATTGCTACCCCTGCTTTCTTTTGAGGACAATTTGAATGGTAAATGGTTCTACAGCCTTTCTTTTTCAGGCTGTAGGTGTCCTTAGTTCTAAAATGGGTCTCTTATAGACAGCAAATAGATGGGTCCTGCTTTTTTCTCGAGTATGAAACCCTGCATCTTTTGATGGGATCATTTAGCCAATTTCCACTCAGAGCTATTATTAAAAGATATGAATTTAGTGTCATCATAATTCCTATTCAGTACCTGATTTTGTGGATTGTTTCTTCAGGCTTCCTCTTTTACAGAGTCCCCCTTAATATTTCTTGCAAAGCTGGTTTGGTGGTCCCATATTCTTTCAGTTTCTGCCTACATTGAAAGCTCCTTATCTCTCCTTCTATTATGAATAAGAGCCTTGCTGCATATAGTATTCTTGGCTTATGTTCTTCTCATTTAGGACCCTGAATATACCCTGGCAGTCTTTTCTGGCCTGCCAGGACTCTGTGGTCTGTTTTAATCTAATATTTCTCTCCTTAGAATTTAGGGATCTCTTGTCTTTTGCTGCTTTAAAGATTTTCTCTCTATATTTGGAATTTGTAAGCTTCACTATTAAACGTTGAGGTGTTGAACGGTTTTTGTTGATTTTAGTGGGACACCTGTATATCTCCTGGATCTTAATGCTTGTTTCCCTCCACAAATTAGGGAAGTTATCAGCTATGATTTATTCAGATATGCTTTCTGGTCCTCTCCCTCTCAACATTGTCTGGAACCCCAATTAAATGTATATTTTTCCTTCTGAGGCTGTCATTTATTTCCCTTAACCTTTTCTCATGGTGTATAAATTGCTTTTCTCTTTTTACCTCAGCTTCCTTTTTTGCCATTGACTTGTCTTCTCTGTCACTCACTCTTTTTTTCTACCCCATTAGCCCTCCACGTTAGGACCTCCAGTTTAGATTTCATCTCATTTAATTAATTTTTAATTTTGACCTGATTAGGTCTAAATTCTGCAGTCATGAAGTTTTGAATCCTTTGTGCTTTTTTCCAGAGCCATCAGGAGTTTTATAAGTGTGCTTGTGAATTGGTTTTCTGACATCAAATTTTAATCAAAATTCTATAACTCTGTGGCAGAGACTACTGTTTCTGATTCTTTTGTGGTGAGTTTTTCTTTCTAGTCATTTTTCTCAGTGCAGAGTGGCTAAAAATGAGTTGTACTTGTTAGCAGCGAAAACTCTTCTCTCTGTATCTTTCCAGCTGTTCTCTCTTTAAATTTCTGGTCGAATTCGTAGGTTTTCAGGATGATTTGATAGTTGTCTACATAAGTTGGTGTGGACAGGTGACTTGTGGACCCTACTCCTCTATCATCTTGCCCTGCCCCCCTCTATTTTTTTTTGTATTGTGTAGGAAGGTGGTATAGTTTTCATCTTTTGCATGTAGCTATTAAGTTTTCCCAACCCCACTTATTGAAGAGACAGTCTTTCCCCTCATCATATATTCTCACCTTTTTCATTGTAGATTAACTGACCACATAAATGTGTACTTATTTCTGGGATCTTTATCATGTTCCATTTTGCAAGTGTATTTTTGTTTCATTACCATAGTGTTTTTATTACAATAGCTTTGTAACATATACTGAAATCTGAAATTATGATACCACAGGCTGTTTTTGGTTCTGTTTTTCTCAAACTTGCTTTGGCTATTTGGGGTCTTTTGTGGCTTCAATGATTTGTTCTAGTTTTCTGAAAAATATATTACTATTTTGATAGGGATTGCTTTCATCTGTAGATTACTTTGGGTCATATGGACAGTTTGACAATATCAACTTTTTGAATCCATAGTGTGGTGTATCTTTGTAGTTGGTTATATCAGACTTTAATTTATTTAATTAATGTTTTACAGTTTTTAGAGTACAGGTCTATGACCTCCTATGTTAAGCTTATTTTTAAGTAATGCATTTTTTGAACAATTATAAATGATATATAAAATTTTAAATTTCTTTTCTGCTATTTCACAATCAGTTTATATTAGTGCAAAATATTTCTGTATGTTAATTTTATATCCTGTGACTATTAAATTTCTTTTTTGGTTGTAATAGTATTCTCTTAAAGATTTTATTTATTTATTCATGAGGACAGAGAGAGAGGCAGTGGGAGAAGCAGGCTCCATGCAGGGAGCCTGATGTGGGATTTGATCCTGGGTCTCCAGGATAATGCCCTGGGCTGAAGGCGGCGCTAAATCGCTGAGCCAGCAGGGCTGCCCAAGTTCTAATAGTTTTCTCTTGTAGTTTTTAAGGTTAGAGCTTTATTATGCTGTCATCTACAAATAGTTGCAATTTATTTCTTCCTTACCAACTTGACTTCTTTTTTTTGGTCTTGTCAGGTGGCTTCAACTACAATTTCCAGTATTATGTTGAATAAGTGATGAAAGTAAAATTATCATCTTGTTCCTGATCTTAGAAGAAAGATTGCACCTTTTGTCCATTGAATATGGTGTTAATGATTTTTTTCCATATATGGCCTTATGTAAAATATATTTCCTCTAAACTGATGTTGTTGATAGTATCTACCATGAACAAATGTTGAATTTTGTCAAAGGCAGTTTCTACATCTATTGAAGTAACCGTATGGTTTTATTATCAATTTTGTTAATGCACTGTTTAACAATGCCTTATATATAGATACTGAATTATTCTTGCATCCTTTAAATATATTCCACTGAAACACGGTGAATCCTCTTTGTAACTTATTGTTGAATTTTTCCTAATACTTTGTTGAAGATTTTTCATTTATAGTCATTAGGCATATTGGCCTGGAGTTTGTTGTGATTGTTTTAGTGTTATTGTCTGGTTTTATTATTAGGTTGATGATGCCCAAGTAGAATAAATTTGGGATTTTTTATTTCTCTTCTATGTTTGGAATATTTTGATAAGAACAGGTATTAACTCATTAAAATGTTTGGTAGAATCTGTCTCTGATTCATCTCTTCTTGGACTTGTGTTTGTTGGTAGTTTTCATTTATTGATTCAATTTTATTACTAGTGTTTGGTGTATTCAAATTTTCTTTTTCTCCTTGATTCATTTTCAAAGTATTGCATGTTTCTAGAAATTTATTCTTATTCTAGGTGGTTAAATCTATAGTCATATATTTTTTTCATAATACTATCTTATAATTATTTCTATTTCTGTGGAATTGGTTCTTATTTGCCCTCTTTCATTTTTTATTTTTATTTATTTGAGCATTTGCTCTTCTTTTTCTTTCCTGATGAGTCTAGTTAAAGGTTTATTAACGTTACCTTTTCAAAAATGTAGCCAATAGGTTCATTGATTTTTCCATTTCTTTTCCTTTCTTCCCTTTTTGTTCTAGTCTCGCAATGGTTTCCTTTTCTTCTCTTCTCTTCTCTTCTCTTTCTGAGCTTTCTCTTCTTTCTTTCTTTCTCTTTTCTTAGGGGCGAGGAGGAGAGGACGAGAGAGCGAGGAGAGAGGGGGGAAGGAAGGAGGAGAGGGGAAGGAGGGGGAGGAAGGAAGGGAGGCATCAGGGACAGGGAAGGGAAGGGAAGGGGAATGCAGGGGGAAGAAGGGAGGGACGGGGGGCAGGAAGGGGCAAGAGAGAGAGAAACGATGCCTATATCTCCTCTATACTATACTCTCCTCGCTCTCCTATCTCCTCCTTTCCTTTCCTTTCCTTTCCTCTACTTCTATTTCATGTATTACCATTCTTTATTATTTCTTCACTTCTACTAGTTTGGGGCTTTGTTTCTTCTTCTTCTAGTTCGTTTAGGTAAATATTAAATTATTTATTATATTTTTCTTGTTTCTTGAGATAGGCATGCATAGCTGTAAAAATTATTAGAACTTCTTTCACTGTGTCTCCTAAATTCTGGACAATTTGGTTTCATTTACATTAGTCTCTATGTATATATTTATTTATTTTATTTCTTCATTGGCCAATTTATTTTTTAAACAGCAAGCTACTGGGTACCTGGGTGGCTAAGTGGTTGAGTGTCTGCCTTTGGCTCAGGTCATGATTCCAGGGTCCTGGGATCAAGTCCCACATCAGGTTCCCCACAGGGAGCCAGCTTCTCCCTCTGCCTGTGTCTCTGTCTTTCTCTCTGTCTCTTTCATGAATGAATAAATAAAATAAAATAATAAAATAAAATAAAATAAATAAATGGCATGCTATTTAGCCTCCGCATATTTGTGCTGTTTTTGATTTATTTCATATTATTGGTTTCCAGTTTCCAATGGTTCAGGTTGAAAAAGATGCTTGATATAATTTAAATCTCCTTAAATTTATTGACACTAGCTTTTTGGCATAACATGTGATATACCCTGGAGAATGTTTGGTGTGCAATTTAGAAGGAGGTATATTATTTTGGTTTTGGATGGAATGTTCTATCTGTTAAGTGCTCTTGTCTAAAGTGTCATGTGAAACCTCTGCTTTCTTATCAGTTTTCTGTCTGGATAATTTATCCATTGATATAAGTGGAGTTTTAAAGTCACTATTATTGTTTTGCTGTCAGTTTCTTGCTTTATGTCTCTTAATATTTCCTTTATATATTTAGATTTTCTAATTTTGGGTGCACAGATATGTACAATTGTTATAATTTTTCTTTGAATTTATTCCTTTGTCATTATGTAACATCCTTATTTGTCTCTTGTTGCATGCCCTCTCTCTCTCTCTCTTGTCTTTTTTTTTTCTGATACAGATTTCATTATCTGGCACTTTTTTGTTTGTGTTTTCATAGAATATATATTTTTTTCATCCCTTCACTTTCAGTTTATAATGGTCTTAAGGTCTGAAATGAGTACCTTGTAGGAAATATATAGATGGATTGTGTTGTTTTTTTATTTTCATCCAGTCTTTGCATTTCCTCATTCAATTATTTATAAGTAATTATTGATAGGTATGTACATATGGCTATTTTGTTAATTGCTTTCTTATTTTTATTTGATCATTTTTTGTCTGTTTCTTATTCTTTTCTTTTAAAAAATGATTTTATTTATTTATTTGAGAGGCAGAGATAGTAAGAGAGAGCATGAGCAGGGAGAAGAGGAAGAAGCAGATTCTCCACTGAGCATAGAGTTTGACATGGGGCTTGATCATAGGGCCCTGAGATCATGGACTGAGTTGAGGGAGACACCCAACCAACTGAGCCACCCAGGTCCTCCATTTTAATTCTTTTATGTAACATTCATTTTATCTTTCTCTGTTTCCCTAGGATTGATGACTCTCTTTATAGTTATGTTTGGGTTCTGTTCTCTTTATTTTTTGTGTGTCTAGCTATCATTGGTTTTGGTTTTGGTTAGCATGAAATTAATATATAACATCCTCAGTATATAGCTTTCTATATTAGGTTGATGGTCATTTAATTTGGATCACATTGTAAAATAACCTCATCTTTAGTAACCTTTCATTGAATAGATATATAGATATATAGATAGATAGATATAGATATAGATATATAGATATAATAGATATCTAATTTTTAGATATAATTTTAGATACCTAATTTATTTAGATATTATTAACTTGACAACTTTTGTCATTTTTTTTGTTTTTGCTTTTAAGATTTTATTTATTTATTCATGAGAGACAAAGAGAAAGAAGCAGAGACATAGGCAGAAGGAGAAGCAGGCTCCATGCAGGGGGCCCGATGTGGGACTCGATCCCAGGACCCTGGGATCATGCCCTGAGCCAAAGGATGATCAACTACTGAGCCACCCAAGCATCCCAACTTTTTTCTTTAAAAATGCAGACTAATTGATAAGTGATTGATACTATCCTAAAAGTATGTTTGCTTTTACTTATATATACTTTTAATTGTATAATTTTCTTGCTTCAGATCATGATCTTTCCTTTTCAGCTTAAAGAAGTCTTTTGTAGAGGAGTTAAGATTTCAGAGACGTAGGTGAACCTTGGGCTTTTATCATCTCTTGAAAACAGTTGTATTGAGGTCAGGTCACTTGGAACACCAGGAAAAAAATCTAAATAGTAGGAAAAGGATTTCTACAGTTGGACAGAGACAGTGTGGCTGGTACAAATGTTTGGAAGTGAATTAGAGGAGAGAAAAACCGTGGTGTAATAGAGAGGGAATTCTTTCCATGGAGAAATAAAAGAGAAATAGCGAGATGTTGAGAGACTATGATGTCAAGTTCGAATAAGACAATAACCTCTATGGACCATGAACTTGGGAGAAAGTGGTACTGTCAGTTTTTTTTTCAAAGAGCATGTGGAGCTCAAACTCTGAGGTTTTGGAGGTGGATGACATTCACTGGGGTGGATCTCTAGCATATGTTTCCGGGAAGCAGGAGGGTGCTGGCTCAGGAGTGCCCAACATAGTGTAGGGATCTCCTGGGCCACACTGGGAGAGAAACTACCCCTTCCTGGAGTATGTTTGGAAGAGGATATATTGTCTCTCCAAAGACAAAAGACCTTGCAGGTGCCAACACATGGCGTTTCACTGACAGAGCTAGAGACCCACAAAGAAGGTGGTTAACCTGATCACTGCTTTTACTGTGCTGCACTATAGATTTCCCATAGGCATGAGAGATTTTCTGGGACATAGGACACTAGACACAGCACAGTGAGATTCTATTCCAGAGGAGGAGAGTGGGTCTTCATAGTGCTAGGTTATTAAAGATTTGGAGTTTTGAATTCCAGCTATGTGCTGAAGATAAAACATAGGAGAGCTGTGGTGCTTGGTGCACTGATGGCCCTAGTTATTTAAGAGGGCTGCCTGAATAGTTCAGGGTGTGAGAGAGTGAAGATGAGAGACTGGGTGGGCTCCATTCCCCCTCCCCACCAATATGGTCAAACTTAAAAGAGAGAAACACAGAAGGAGTCACTTACACACCACCCCCCCTTCTGCCTGGCAAACACATACTGACTGGAGTAGGTCTGACTCTGAGATATTGCAGCAAGCCACTACCCCAGAAGACCAGCATAGGCAGCACGCCACCTGCACCATGTGTACTAATCATAGAGCGCTTCAAAGCAGCACCTGCAGTTCTGGTGGAAATGAATCAGGCATATATTTACTTACTTACTTACTTACTTTTCTTTGGAATTAAGCTTATCCTTTTTTGTTTGTTAGCTTGGTTTTTCATTCCCTTTTCTTTTTTGGGGGGTGTTAGGCTTCCTATTTTATTTTTCTCCTTTTTTTTTTCATTGGAATCAGGCTTATATTTTCTTGATTGGCTATTTGTTTTTTGTTTGTCTCTTTCTTTTGTTTTGTTTTTCTGTTTTTCTTTTTCATTTCTTTTCCTTTTCTCCTTTTTTGGATAAGGTTTTTCCCCCCTTTGTTTTTTTTTCCATGCTTATTTTAGCAAACACAAATTAAAACACATCTAGTTAAAGATTGAAACACTTGCCACTGAAAGCAAGGAGGAACTCTGTAGAAGACTGGCCAGGAGGAAAGAGTATGCAAAACACAATAGCAGAGTGCACACAGTGTACACCAGAAAAAGTTCCTGAAGTGCCAGACCCTGGACATTGTATGAATCCTTTTTAATAAAGCATTACAGGAAACACAATAAGCTTTCAAAACGTGCAGGACACAAATAATTAGCCATTATGACATGATGCATGAATTCATCTCCCCAAGAAAGGTCAAGAAGAAATCACAGCCAGGGACTTGCTTAAAACATGTATAAGCAATATATCTGAACAAGAATTTAGAAAACCAGTAGTAAGGCTACTGGCTGGACTTGGAAAAAAATAGAAGACCTTGAAACTCCTGCTGTAGAGATAAAAGACCTAAACACTAATCAGACTGAAATTTTAAAAAAAATTACTATAACTAAAATGCAAAACAGACTGGATATAACCACAACAAGGATTTCAAAAGCAGAAGAAAGAATAGGTTCTATAGAAGATAAATTTATGGAAAATAATAAAACTGAAAAGAAGAGGGAAACATAATACCAAGAAGGTAAACATGGGGAACTCAGAAATTACATAAAGCAAAATAATATTCATATAATAGGAGTCCCAGAAGTAGAGCAGAAAAAAAGGGTGGATGGTTCATTTGAACAAATTACTGCAGAGAAGTTCCCTAATCTGGGGAAAGGAACAAGTATTCAAGTCCAAGTGGCACAGAGAACCCCCTCAAAATTAGCAAAAACAGGTTAACACCACGACATACCATGGTGAAACTCACAAAATACAAAGATAGAAAATTCTGAAAGCAAGAAGGAATAAAATGTCCTTAACTCACAAGGGAAGACACATAAGGTTAGCACCAGACCTGTTTACTGATAATTGGCAGACCAAAAGGGAGTGGCAGGAGATTTTCAACGTGCATAAAAATATGCAGCCAAGGATGCTTTATCCAGCAAGGTTGTCATTCAGAATGGAAGGAGACATAGTTTCCAATACAAAACTAAAGGAGTTCATGAAGACTAAAATAGTTCTGAAATAAATATTAAAGGGATTCTTTGATCAGGAGAAAGAGACCAAAAGCACAAATATAAAAAGGAACAGCAGTAATCTACAAGAACAGTGGTTTTATAGGTAATAAAGTGGCACTAAATTTATACATATTGCCTTGAATGTAATGGACTAAATGCTATAATCTAAAGTCATAGTGTATCAGAATGGATAAACAACAACAAAAACAAAACACAAAACAACCCAAGACTCATTGATAGTCTGCTTACACATTTTAGATGCAAAGACACGTCCATTATGCTAATGGAGATTAAAAAAAAAAAGAAAGAGTAGCCGGACTTATATCAAAGTACATTTTAAACTAAAGACTGTAACAAGAGTGAAAGCCACAATAATATAATAAAGGGGTCCATCCAACAAAGAGGCCACTCATAAATATTTATGTCTGTAGCTTAGGAGCAGCTAAATATATAAATCTATTAGTGACAAACATAAAGAGACTCATTATTCCCATAACAGTAGGGGATTTCAGCATCCCACTTACTGCTATGGACTGATCATCTAACCAGAAGATACACAAGGAAATAAGAGCTTTGAATGACACACTGGACCAGATGCACTTCCAGATATATGCAGAACATTTCATCCTAAAGCAACAGAATACACATTCTTTTTGGAGTGCACATGTAACATTCTCCAGTGTAGATCACATACTGGATCACAATTCAAGAAGGCCCCAACTGCTACAAAAAGATTGAGACATACAATGCATATTTTCTGCCTATGTCTTTGCCTCTGTGTGTGTGTTTCTCATGAATAAATACATAAATCTTAAAATAAAATAAAATACATCAAAGCAAATGAAAATGAAAACACAATAGTATAAACCTGTGGGATGCAGCAAAGGGGGCCCTAAAGAGGGAAGTATAATGTAACACATGCTTTCCTCAAGAAACCAGAAAAGTCACAAATACAAAACTAACCGTACACCTAAAGAAGATTGAAAAGGAACAGTCAGTAAAGCCTAAATGCAACAGAAGAAAGGAAATATTAAAGATTACAGTAGAAATAAATGATATAGAAGTTTTAAAAAATACAAGACATAAACAAAATAAGGAGGTAATTTGCATGAAACAAGAAAAGACCTGGAATAGCCAGCAGACTGTTGAAAAAGAAAACCGAAGCTGGGGGCATCACAATGCCTGACTTCAAGCTGTATTACAAACCTGTGATCATCAAGACGGTGTGCTACTGGCAGAAAAACAAACACATAGACCAGTGGAACAGAATGGAGAAATGGACCCTCACTTCTTTTTTTTTTTTTTTTTTTTTTTTAATTTTTATTTATTTATGATAGTCACAGAGAGAGAGGGAGAGAGAGAGAGGCAGAGACACAGGCAGAGGGAGAAGCAGGCTCCATGCACCGGGAGCCCGATGTGGGATTCGATCCCGGGTCTCCAGGATCGCGCCCCGGGCCAAAGGCAGGCGCCAAACCGCTGCGCCACCCAGGGATCCCCTGGACCCTCACTTCTGTGGTCAACTAATCTTTGACAAAGCAGGAGAGAATATTCACTGGAAAAAGGACAGTCTTTTCAATAAATGGTGTTGGAATATTGGACAGCCACATGAAGAAGAATGAAACTGGACCATCTTACACCACACACAAAGATAAATTGAAAACAGATGAAAGACCTATGCGTGAGAGAGGAATTCATCAAAATCCTAGAGAAGAACATATGCAGCCACCTCTCTGACTTCAGCCATAGCAACTTCTTACTAGACACATGTCCAGGAGGTGGACGAAACAAAAGCAAAAATTAACTGTTGGGACTTCATCAAGAAAAAATCTTCTGCACGGCAAAGTTTAAAAAATCAATAAAGCTAAAAGGTAATCTACAGAATGAGAGAAAATATTTACTAATGACATATCAGTCAGCTAAAGGACTAGTATCCAAAATCGATAAAGAACTTATAAACCTCAGCACCCAAAAACACAAACAAACAAACAAACAAAAATAATCAAGAAACAGGCAGAAGAGGGATGCCTGGGTAGCTCAGCAGTTGAGTGTCTGCCTTTGGCTCAGGGCATGATCCTGGAATCCCAGGATTGAGTCCCACATCGGGCTTCCTGCATGGAGCCTGCTTTTCCCTCTGCCTGTGTCCCTACCTCTGTGTGTGTGTCTCTCATGAAGGAATAAATAAAATCTTTTTTAAAAAATGAAACAAAAAAGGAAATGGGCAGAAGACACAAATAGTCATTTCTCAAAAGCAGACATACAAATAGCTAGCAAACACATGAAAAAATGCACCACATCACTCATCATCAGGGAAATACTGATCAAAACCAAAATGAGATATCACCTCATACCAGTAAGAACGGCTAAAATTAACTTGGGAAACAACAGATTTTGGTGAGGATGTTGAGAAAGAGGAAGCCTCTTACAATATTGGTGGGAATGAGAGCTGGTGCAGCCACTCTACAGAAGAGTATAAAGGTTCTTCAATAATTAAAAATAGAATTACCCTAGGATCCAGCAATCAAAGTAGTAGGCATTTATCCAAAGGATATAAAAATAGTGATTCAAAAGGGAACATGCACCCTTATGTTTACAGCAGCACTCTCCACATAGCCAATATATGGAAAGAGCTCAGCTGTTCATCAACTAAAGGATGGTTAAAGATGGTTAAAGAAGATGTTCAGGCACACACACACACGCACACACACACACAAATAAAAAGAAAAGAAAAGGAAAGAAAAGAATAAATAAAAGAAAAGAAAAGAAAGAAAAGAAAAGGAAAGAAAAGAAAAAAGAAAAGAAAAGAAAAAAAAAGAAAAAAGAAAACCTTGCCAATTTTCATGACATGGATGGAAGTAGAGGGTGTTATGTTAAGTGAAATATGTCAGAGAAGCACATTTACCATAGGGTTTCACTCATATGTGGAACTGAAGGAACAAAACAGGAACATAGAGGAAAGAAAGGAAAAATAAGATAAAAATAGATAGGCAAATCATATGTGACTCTTCACTACAGGGAACAACTGAGGGTTGCTTGAGGCAAGGTGGGTGGAGGGATGGGGCAAATGGGTGATGGACATCAAGGAAAGCACTTGTACTTAGCACTGAGTTTAGTATGCACTTGAGGAATCACTAAATTCTATCCTCTTAAACTTATACTACACTATACATTAACCAATTTGAATTTAAATCAAACCTTGATAAAAACAAAACACAACAACAACAAATTTGTATGTGGAAGCATAAGCAAAATGCTATGTACTTAAAAACATAGAAGTCTTCTTAACACTTTTTCATAAGAATAATTTAGTGGTGATAAATTTCTTTACCTTTTGTTTGTCTAGGATGCACTTTATCTCTTTCAATTTTGAATGATAACCTTGTTATGTAGAGTACTATTTGTTGTAGAGGTTTTGTTTGTTTGTTTGTTTGGTTTTGTTTTTGTTTAGTTTTGCTTTGTATTTCTCCCAAAGACTTCAAGTATCTCAAATTTATCTCTTCTGGACTACAAAATTTCTGCTGATATAGCTTGATGGGATTTCCTTTGTATATAATTAGTTGCTTCTTTCCTGGTGCTTTTAAAATTATTTTTTAAACTTTAATCTCTGAAATTTTCATTTCCATGTGTCTCAATATGGACTTCTAGTTTCATCTTATATGTGACTCTCTGAACTGGACTGGAATGTCTGTTTCCTTCAGGTTAAGATATATCTCAGCTCTTATTTATTAATATAACTCTTCTGCCCCTTTCTCTTCTATTTGTCTGAAGCCATATAATGCAAATATTAATATGTTTGATCTTGTCCTAAGACTCTCAAATTATCCTCATTTCTTTTTTTATTGATATGTATATTTATATTTTATTGATATATATCAGAAATGCCAGTCTTAAATAAAAGCAACAACAAGGAGTAAGATATGTTTATTTCCAGAACTGGTTATATCTGATTATATATATCTAATTATATATATCTTATCTTTCTTACCCATTAATCTTTTGATGGACACTTAGGTTGCTTCCATATCTTACCTATTATAAATAATGTTGCAATTAACGTAAGAGTATATGCATCCTTTTGAATCATTATTTTTATTTTCTTTTGGTAAATATCCAATAGTGGATTATTATCAAAACCACACTAAGCTATCACCTTACACCTATTAAAATGGCAAAATTTAAAAAACAACAAATAAGTGTTGACAATGAAGTGGAGAAAAAGAAACCTTTGTGCATTGTTGTTGGGAGTGTAAATTGGTACAGTCACTGTAGAAAATGGTATAAAGATACTCCAAAAAAATGTTACCCCTTTAAACCATGGATTTTTTGTGTCCCACAACAGACAAATATGCACTCAGTCCTTTAGTACCATCTCTCTCTTTGTAGTTTCCAGCATCAGTGCGGGATTTACAATTGTTGCTATGTCTCCAACTCTCCTCTATTATGTCCTGTAGCTTTTGTTGTGAAGAATCTGTTCAGTCATCCCTCAATTCTTCTTCAGGATAAATTGCTTTTTATGTAGGTATAGGCTCGATGTGTCATGGAGGAGTTGAGTCTAAGAGCTCACTAAATTACCAACTTGGACAAAAATTGAAGTGCTTGTTAAAGTTGTATCTAAGATACTAGCTTAATAGCAATAGGCTAGAATGTTATCATCCAGGATGTGGCATAGGTATGTAATACATGCTATATCATGGGATGCTACATGGCATTATTACAAACTATCTGAAATATATGAGTTCAGGAGCCAAAGAGAAGATTGCCCTCTCCTTCCATCACTCTGTCACTTGTGTCATTTGTGCTTTTCATATTCTCTAACTTAGGCTTTGTTGGATTGTAGTCAGGACTTGTGCTGCAATTTTGAAAATTCCACCTGGGAGCACGAATCATCAAAAACAATTGAATTAGGGTGGAAGAGTAGGGTCCCCAAGTCACCTGTCCCCACCAAATTACCTAGATAATCTTCAAATAATCCTGAAAACCTACAAATTTGGCCTGAGATTTAAAGAGAGAACAGCTGGAATGCTACAGTGAGAAGAGTTCACACTTCTATCAAGGTAGGAGGACGGGGGAAAAAGAAAGAAACAAAAGGCATCCAAAGGGGAGGGGTCCCACGAGGAGCCAGGCTAAGGCTGGGGCGTGTCCCCTGGACAAGAAAGCTCCATCCTGGAGAGGCAGGAGCTTCACCAATCTTCCTGGACAGAAAGGTGCTCTCAGGAAGTTAGAAAAGGATCCCAGGAGGGCGGGGATGCCCCCAGGAGCCCAGGGACACTAACAGACACCTGCGCCCCATGGTGAGCGGGCCACACCCCGCTGCCGAGCTCCCTAAAGGGCTGCAGTGTGCTTGGCTGGACTCAGAAGCAGCTCGGGGGCGGCTCGGCCCAGCTCCGCCCGGAGGGGGCTGCGCGGCCACCGGAGCAGCTTGGGGGTGGCTCCGGCAGAGGGCCCACTCAGAAGGGGCTGCACCATCAGGAGCGGGAATCTAACACACAGGCCCGGGAGTGCAGGGCGCCGTGGACACAGCCCAGGATCTGGCCTCCCCCCGGGACAGGCAGAGGCCGGGAGGGCCCAGGACAGCAAGGACGCTCCTGCCCCGAGCTGAGCAGATCAGTGGCCCCGCCCCGGAGCCTCCAGGCCCTGCAGACGGAGAGCTCCGGAGCTACTGCGGGGGCTGACTCCAGGGCTCCAGAGCTGGCCTCCGACCCAGTTGTTGTTCCTCCTTGGGCCTCACGGAGTAAAGAAACCCCACTGAGCCTCACAGTGGCCTCACCGGATAAACAGGTTAAACATCTTTCACTGAGCCCTGCACCAGGCAGGGGGCTGAGCAGCTCCCCCAAGTGCTAACACCTGAAAATCAGTACAGTAGCCCCCTCCCCCAGAAGACCAGCTAGACGAACAGGGCAAAAAGAAATTATTGACCAAGCAGCTCTGGAAAGTTCCAGGGGAAGTCCAAGGATTTACAGTATACAGAATCAGAGGACACACCCCCTTGTTTTTTTGTTTTTGATTTCTGTTTCCTTCCCCAACCCCTTTTTTCTTTTCTTTTTCTTTTCTTCTCTCCTTTCTTCTTTTTTCTCTTTTTTTCTCCCTTTTTTCTTTTTTTCTTTTTCTTTCCTTATCTTCTCTCTTTATCTCCTTTCCCAATACAACTTGGTTTTGGCCACTCTGTAACTGAGCAAAGTGACTAGAAGGAAAACCTCACCTCAAAAGAAAGAATCAGAAACAGTCCTTGCTCCCATAGAGTTACAAAATTTGGATTACAATGCAATGTCAGAAAGCCAATTCAGAAGCACTATTATAAAGCAACTGTGGCTCTAGAAAAAGCATAAAGGACTCAAGTGACTTCATGACTGCAGAATTTAAATCTAATCAGACAGAAATTAAAAATCAATTAAGTGAGATGCAATCCAAACTAAAGGCCCTAACGACAAGGGTTAATGAGGTGGAAGAATGAGTGAGGGACATTGAAGACAAGTTGATGGCAAAGAGGGAAACTGAGGAAAAAAGAGACAAACAATTAAAAGATCATGAGGATAGATTAAGGGAAATAAGTGACACCACGAGAAAGAAAAATCTACGTTTAATTGGGGTTCCCGAGGGCCCCGAAAAAAGACAGAGGTCTTGAATATGTATTCGAAAAAATCATAGCTGAAAACTTTCCTAATCTGGGAAGGGAAACAGGCATTCAGATCCAGGAAATAGAGAGATGCCCCCCTAAAATTAAAAAAAAAAAAACGCTCAACACCTCAACATTTAGTAGTGAAGTTGCAAATTCCAAAGATAATGAGAAGATCCTTAAAGCAGCAAGAGACAGGAGATCCCTAACTTATATGGGGAGAAATATCAGATTAACAGCAAACCTCTCCACAGAGACCTGGCAGGCCAGAAAGGGCTGGAAGGATATAATCAGGGTCCTAAATGAGAAGAACATGCAACCAAGAATACTTTATCCAGCAAGGCTCTCATTCAGAAAGGAAGGAGAGATAAAGAGCATCCAACAGGCAGGAACTGAAAGAATATGTGACCACCAAACAAACGCTGCAAGAAATTTTAAGGGGGACTCTTAAAATTCCCCTTTAAGAAGAAGTCCAATGGAACAATCCACAAAAACAAGGACTGAATATGTATCATGATGACCCTAAACGCATATCTTTCAATAGTAACTCTGAATATGAATGAGCTTCATGACCCGATCAAAAGGCAGAGGGCTTCACTGGATAAAAAAGCAAGACCCATCTATTTGCTGTCTACAAGAGACTCATTTTAGACATAAGGACACCTACAGCCTGAAAATAAAAGGTTGGAGAACCAAGTACCATTCAAATGGTCCTCAAAAGAAAGGGGTAGCCATCCTTATATCAGATAAACTAAAATTTATCCCGAAGACTATAGTGAGAGATGAAGAGGGACACTATATCATACTTAAAGTATCTATCCAACAAGAGGACTTCACAATCATCAATATGTGCCCCGAATGTGGGAGCTGCCAAATACATCAATCAATTAATATCTAAATACAAGACATACTTCAATAATAATACACTTATACTTGGTGACTTCAATCTAGTGCTTTCTACACTGGATAGGTCTTTTAAGCAGAACATCTCCAAAGAAACAAGAGCTTTAAATGTTACACTGGACCAGATAGATTTCACAGATAGCTACAGAACTTTACATCCAAACACAACTGAATACACATTCTTCTCAAGTGCACATAGAACTTTCTCCAGAATAGACCACATACTGGGTCACAAATCAGGTCTGAACCAATACCAAAAGATTGGGATCGTCTCCTGTGTATCCTCGGACCATAATGCCTTGAAATTAGAACTAAATCACAAACAAGAAGCTTGGAAGGATTTCAATCATGTGGATGTTATGGAACACACTGCTAAAAGATGAAAGGGTCAACTAGGAAATTAGAGATTAATTTAAAAGATTCTTGGAAACTAAAGAGAATGAAGAGACAACCGTTCAAAATCTTTGGGATACAGCAAAAGCAGTCCTGAGGGGGAAATACATAGCAATACAAACATCCATCCAAAAACTGGAAAGAACTCAAATACAAAAGCTAACCTTACACCTAAAGGAGCTAGAGAAAAAAAAGCAAATATATCCTACACCCAGAAGAAGAAGAAAATTAATAAAGATTCTAGCAGAACTCAATGAAATGAAGACCAGAAGAACTGTGGAACAGATCAACAAAACCAGGAGTTGGTTCTTTGAAAAAATTAACAAGATAGATAAACCATTAGCCAGCCTTATTAAAAAGAAGAGAGAGAAGACTCAAATTAATAAAATCATGAATGGGATCCCTGGGTGGCGCAGCGGTTTGGCGCCTGCCTTTGGCCCGGGGCGCGATCCTGGAGACCCGGGATCGAGTCCCACGTCGGGCTCCCGTTGCATAGAGCCTGCTTCTCCCTCTGCCTATGTCTCTGCCTCTCTCTCTGTCTCTCTCTGTGACTATCATAAATAAATAAAAATTTAAAAAAAATAAAATCATGAATGAGAAAGGAGAGATCACTACCAACACCAAGGAAATACAAACGATTTTAAAAACATATTATGAACAGCTATACGCCAATAAATTAGGCAACGAGAAGAATTGGATGCATTTCTGGAAAACCACAAACTACCAAAACTGGAACTGGAAGAAATAGAAAACCTGAACAGGCCAATAACCAGGGAGGAAATTGAAGCAGTCATCAACAACCTCCCAAGACACAAAAATCCAGGGCCAGATGGCTTCCCTGGGGAATTCTATCAAACATTTCAAGAAACAAACATACCTATTCTACTAAAGCTTTTCAGAAAGATAGAAAGAGATGGAACACATCCATCCTCATTCTATGAGGCCAGCATCACCTTAATTCCAAAACCATACAAAGACCCCACCAAAAAGGAAAATTATAGACCAATATCCCTAAAGAACATGGATGCAAAAATTCTCAACAAGATACTAGCCAATAGAATGCAACGATACATTAAGAATATTATTCACCAAGAGCAAGTGGGATTTATCCCTGGGATGCAAGGCTGGTTCAACTCTCATAAAGCATTCAGTGGGATTGGTCATATCAGGAAGAGTAAAACCATGAATCATGTGATCCTCTCAATTGATGTAGAGAAAGCATTTGAGAAAATACAGGATCCATTCCTGATCAAAACACTTCAGAGTGCAAGGGATAGAGGGAACATTCCTCAACATCTTAAAAGCCATCTATGAAAATCCCATAGCAAATATCATTCTCACTGGGGAAACACTGGGAGCCTTTCCCCTAAGATCAGGAGCAAGACAGGGATGTCCACTCTCACCACTGCTATTCAACATATTACTGGAAGTCCTACCCTCAGCAATCAGGCAGCAAAAAGAAATAAAGGGCACTCAAATTGGTAAAGAAGAAGTCAAACTCTTTCTCTTTGCAGATGACATGATACTGTACCTAGAAAACCCAAAAGACTCCATCCCGAGATTGCCTGAACTCATACAGCAATTTGGCAGAGTGGCAGGATACAAAATCAATGCCCAGAAGTCAGTGGCATTTCTATACACTAACAATGAGACTGAAGAAAGAGAAATTAAAGAGTGAATCCCATTTACAATTGCACCCAAAAGCATAAGATACCTAGGAATAAACCTAACCAAAGAGGTAAAGGATCTATACCCTAAAATCTACAGAACACTTCTGAAAGATTTTGAGGAAGAGACAAAGAGATGGAAAAATATTCCATGCTCATGGATTGGAAGAATTAATATTGTGAAAATGTCAATGCTACCCAGAGCAATTTACACATTTAATGCAATCCCTGTGAAAATACCATGGACTTTCTTCAGAGAGTTGGAACAAATCATCTTAAGATATTTGTGGAATCAGAAAATTCTCTGAATAGCCAGGGGAATATTAAAAAAGAAAACAATAGCTGGGGGCATTACAATGCCAGATTTCAGGTTGTACCACAAAGGTGTGGTCATCAAGACAGTGTGGTACTGGCACTAAAACAGACACATAAATCAATGGAGCAGAATAGAGAATCCAGAAGCAGACCCTCAACTTTATGGTCTACTAATATTCAACCAAGAAAGAAAGACTTTACACTGGAAAAAAAGACAGTCTCTTCAATAAATGGTGCTGGGAAAATTGGACATCCACGTGCAGTAAAATGAAACTGCACCACTCTCTTTCACCATACACAAAGATAAACTCAAAATGAAAGATCTAAATGTGAGACAAGATTCCATCAAAATCGTTGAGGAGAACACAGGCAACCCTCTTGTTGAACTTGACCACGGCAACTTCTTGCAAGATAAATCCATGAAGGCAAGAGAAACAAAAGCAAAAATGAACTATTGGTGCTTCATTAAGATAAGAAGCTTTTGCACAGCAAAAGATACAATGAAGAAAACTAAAAGACAACCTACAGAATAGGGGAAGATATTTGCAAATGACTATCAGATAAAGGACTAATACCCAAGATCTATAAAGAACTTATTAAACTCAACAGCAAAGAAGCAATCAATCCAATCATGAATTGGGAAAAAGACATGAACAGAAATCTTCCAGAGGAAGACATAGATACGGCTAACAAGCACATGATAAAATGCTCCACAACACTTTCCCTCAGGGAAATATAAATCAAAACCACAATGAGATACCACCTCGCACCAGTGAGAATGGTAAAATTAACAAGGTAGGAGACAACAAATGTTGGAGAGTTTGTGGAAGAAGTGGAACCCTCTTGCACTGTTGGTGGGAATGGGAAATGGTACAGCCACTCTGGAAAACTGTGTGGAGGTTCCTCAAAGAGTTAAAAATAGACCTGCCCTACGACCCAGCAATTGCACCTTGGGGATTTACCCCAAAGCTACTGATACAGTGAAACGCCAGGACACCTGTACCCCAATGTTTCTAGCAGCTATGTCCACAATAGCCAAACTGTGGAAGGAGCCTCGGTGTCCATTGAAAAATGAATGGATAAAGAAGATATAGTATATGTAGACAATGGAGTATTACTCAGCCATTAGAAATGATAAATACCCACCATTTGCTTCGGTGTGGATGGAACTGGACGGTATTATGCTGAATGACATAAGTCAATTGGAGAAGGACAAACATTATATGATCTCATTCATTTGGGGAATATAAAAAATGGTGAACGGATTAAAGGGGAAAGGAGAAAAATGAGTGGGAAATATCAGAAAGGGGGACAGAACATGAGAGACTCCTAACTCTAGTAAACAAACAAGTAGTGGTGTAAAGGGAGGTGTGTGGGGGGTGGGGGTGACTGGGTACGGGCCCTGAGGGGAGCACTTGATGGGATGAGCACTGGGTGTTATGCTATATGTTGGCAAATTGAACTCCAATTTAAAAAATATGTAAAAAATAAAAATTAAAAGTAAAAAAATAAAAGAAATTTTGTAAGCTCTTGGAAATGCCTACAAAAAAGAACTCCAGTAGCACACAGCAATAACCTTGATCTGAAAACCTAGTTTACTTTGTCTCACTTCTCTATGTCATTCTCTCTACTACATCACTTTTGCCTGAGATCACCTCACAAATAATTGTATCAGGCTCTGCTTTCAGGATAATTCAAGGCAATAAATTTTTCAAATTGTCGTCCCATCACTCTCTATTACTTATAACTTAAAATAAGAAATTGGGTCATTAATTACCCTAACCCCTTTCCAACTTTTAGAATCTCATGTAAGTTTCCTTATGTGAAATGTACTTTCCTACTCCCTTGACTTGGTTTCTCCCCATCTTTCAAATTTTAACTTAAGTAAGACTTCATCACAGAAATCTTTCTTGCCTTTCTATTTTTTTTATCTTACAAGCCTGCACCTCCTAACATTAAAAATAAGTGTTAATTAATATGTCTTTTATGAAACTTTTGAGCACAAGCATCTAGCACAGTTCCTGCACATTATATACACAAAATCTGTAATATTCTACTTGATAAACATGAATAGTAAATCTTTAAGAGCAACTGCAGTACAGGAAATAAACATTCCTTACTCCTTGTTGCTTTTATTTAAGACTGGCATTTAATGTTCTAAAGAAAGTAACTGTTCTACACCATCACATTATAGCTATTATTTGGTTTCTAGTTAGAATAGATTTGCAAATTTCTCAGTTGATAAATATATCATGGATATTACAAAGTATTACTGGGATGCTGTACACACAAAACTTTTTAAAAATATCTTTTTATAATATGGTGGCATAATCGAGGAGTAGGAAACAGTGAGAAAACAGAATTAATGTATTTTTGTTGGGCAATGAATCAATTAGTTGGAATACAATCTGATTGTTGACTATATATTTAAAAAGACATTTAGCAATTGTAATTTCCCTCTCATTGTACTTTGTTCCTGTTGACATGGTACCTTTAGGAGCTGATTCTATTTAAGAGTTATGTTATGTTCCTTTACTAGTCTGTTAGGGTTAGTGACTACGTTATCAGCTCCATGGTGCCAAGACATCATACATAGTCATAGAGTTGAATGTGTACCACACCCATTTTGTTTTCCTTGAGATCACAGCTAGGCAATATTTCCCAGCCTCTTTTTTAGTAAGACATGGCATAAAACTAGTTTCTGACAAATAGGACATTGATGGATGTGATATTTGCCACTTTTATGCCTGGTGTCTGTTAGTTGGTACGTTGGCTTTTTAAGGGTAGGGAGGAAAGATTATAGAGTAAGAGGATGCTGAGTTCAACCACTTCCACAGACATTCAGAGGCAACAACTACAACTACAGAAACCAATTGTGAAAATGACAGAAGACAGGCAAAATAACCTCAAATAGCTAGTTATAGAGAGAAGACCACACCAAAATCATAGAAGGGTTGGTAACCTGGTTGGGAGTAAACTCCAGTGCAACTTACCACAAATAAAAAGAATATCACAAACATGGAGAAGTGACAAGATTAGGGCCAACACCAGGCAAACCAGCCACAGAAGACCCACATTAGGAAGAAGATACCCCATAATGTCTGCCTTTGAAAATCATCAAGGCTTAATTATAGGATTTTGAAAAAATTAGTGGGCTTAACTCTGAGAGAGTTACTGGTGATAGAAAACCAAGAAACAAAGTCCTTACCCTTAAAAAGCCAACATACCAACTAACAGACTGATACCTAACATAGAAGCAGCAGTTAGAAAGCATAAGAAGTATACACATAAATTTACTGTTTAATCATAGAACGTGTGGTAGAGGAGCAGGGATCTGAAGGAATGTAATCAGGAACAAAAGGGCCATTTCTATTTCCCTCCCCCAGCCCCCAGCCTACACAGCTGGACATTTGTAAGAGACAACTAACACTTTCTATCTCTATTTCTGATACCGTGTGTCCTAAACCCATATTTATCTATGGACCCACCCCATATAACCTAACTGCCTTGGCAGATATCTGTTCAAACCAGTTCCTACCCTGCCACACCCCACAGGTGTCCCTGGCCAAACTGGCACCACTTGAAAGTTTATCCTTCCCTGGGGAGAGGGGAAGGAAATAAACCCACTCACCAGTGTGTTTGCAGTTCTGGCAGTACAGGATCTTATCTGGCTGCACAAGGAGCAAGCTCTAACCTTTTGTGTACCCATACCTGTGGCAGAGAAGCTAATTGCAGATTTTGGGCTGACCATGAGCTCTGCCTCCAGTGTAGGAGCTTCAGAAAAGGTATCTCTGAGGAGCATGAGAACAAACCCTGTTCAGTGAGCCCACAGCAGGCAAAGCAGGTCATTGAAGCTAGCAAAGCATGGCTCAACCAAAATAGAATACATACATCCCACACAGAGGTCATGAGCAGAGTGCTTAGTTCTTATGAACAGGGGAGTTGTACTATAGAGAACCACAATATCTCTTTTACCAAAGCTAGTACTTTCAAGAACAAATAATGTAGATGACCTTCTTTATGCATAGAAATAACAGAGAGACAAAGTGAGGCAGCAGAGAACTATATATCAAATGAAAAAACAAGACAAAATAACAGTAAGAGTTAAATGAAACAGAGATAAGCAATATGCTTGACAAATAATTTAGTTAATATTTTAAAAATACTTGATTTAAGAAAAAAGTGGATAAACTCAGAACAACTTCTAACTAAGAGATATGAAATTTTTTTAAAAAGTCAGAGTTATTTGTCTACTACTTTGCCATTTTGAAAGGCTTTTATTTCTTTTTGTTGCCTGATTGCTGAGTCTAGGACTTCTAGTATTATGTTGAATAACAGTGCTGAGAGTGGACATCCCTGTTGTGTTGATCTTAGGGGAAAGGCTCCCAGTGTTTCCCCATTGAGAAGGATATTTGCTGTGGTCTTTTCATATATGACTTTTAAGATGCTGAGGAATGTTCCCTCTATCCCTACACTCTGAAGAGTGGGATCAGAAATGGATACGATATTTGTCAACTGTTTCACTGCATCTATTGAGAGGATCATAGGGTTCTTGTTTTACCTCTTGTTGATTTGATCTATCACGTTGATTGCTTTATGAGTGTTGAACCAGCCTTGAATCCCTAGGATAAATCCCACTTGGTCAAGGTGAATAAACTTAATGTACTGTTAGATCCTGTTGGCTATTGTCTTGGTGATAATTTTTGCATCTGTGTTCATCAGGGATATTGGTCTATAATTTTCCTTTTTGGTGAGGTCTTTGTTTTGGAATTAAGGTGATATTGGCCTCATAAAACGAGTGTGGAAGTATTCCATCCTTTCTCTCTTTTGGAACAGCTTTAGTAGAATTGGTATTGTTTCTTCTTTAAACATTTGATAGAATTCCCCTAGGAAGCCATCAGGCCCTGGACTTTTGTTCCTTGGGAGGTTTTTTGATGACTGCTTCAATTTCATTCTTGGTTATTGGCATGCTCAGTTTCTCTAATTCTTCATGTTCCAGTTTTGAGAGTTTCTGGTTTTCCAGAACTGCATTTATTTCTTCTAGATTCCCTAATTTATTAACATATAGCAGCTCATAATAAGTTATTAAAATTGTTTTTATTTCCTTGGTATTGGTGCTGATGTCTCCCTTTTCATTTGTGAGTTTATTAATTTGAGTGTTTTCTCTTTTGTTTTTAATAAGGCTGGCTAATGGTGTATCTATTTTATTAATTCGTTCAAAGAACCAACTTCTGGTTTCGGTGATCTGTTCCATAGTTCTTCTGGTCTCTATTTCTTTGAGTTCTGCTCGAATCTTTATTAACTGTCTTCCTCTGCTGGGTGTAGGTTTTATTTGCCGTTCTTTAGCCAGTCCCTTTAGGTGCAAGGTGAGCTTCTGTATTTGAGTTCTTTTCAGTTTTTGAGGGATGCTTGTTTTGCGATATATTTCCCACTCAGGACTGCTTTTGATGTATCCCAAAGATTTGAAACTGTTTATCTTTATTCTCATTAGTTCCCATGAATCTGTTTACTTCTTCTCTAATTTCCTGGTACACCTTTCATCTTTTAGCAGGATGCTCTTTAATCTCCAGGGTTGAATTTATTTCAAATTTCTTCTTGTGATTTAACCCTCCCTCTTTACAGATGACATGATACTGTAAGTAGAAAACCCAGAGACTCCAACCCAAAGTTGCTAGAACTCATAGAGCAATTCGGCAATGTGGCGGGGTACAAAATCAATGCCCAGAAAAGAGTGGCATTTCTATACACTAACATTGAGACTGAAGAAAGAAAAATTAAGGAGTCAATCCCATTTACAATTGCACCCAGAAGTGTAAGACACCTAGGAATAAACCTAACCAAACAGGTAGCAGAACTATACCCTAAAAACTGCAGAAAACTTCTGAAAGAAATTGAGGAAGACACAAAGAGATGGAAAGATATTCCATGCTCATGAATTGGAAGAATATGGTGAAAATGTCAGTGTTAACCAGGGCAATATACACATTTAAAGCATTAACTATCAAAGTACCATGGACTTTCTTCAGAGAGTTGGAACAAATCATCTTAAGATTTGTGTGGAATCAGAAAAGACCCTGAATAGCCATTCAAATATTAAAAAAGAAAACCATAGCTGGGGGCATCACAATGCCAGATTTCAGGTTGTACTACAAAGCTGTGGTCATCAAGACAGTGTGGTACTGGCACAAAAGCAGACACATAGATCAATGGAAATGAATAGACAACCCAGAAGTGGACCCTCAACTCTATGGTCAACTAATATTCGACAAAGCAGGAAATACATGGCCAGCAAGCAGTGCAGGAGGGTTCCCCTTTCTCCACATCCTCTCCAACATTTGTGGTTTCCTGCCTTGTTAATTTTCCCCATTCTCACTGGTGTGAGGTGGTATCTCATTGTGGTTTTGATTTGTATTTCCCTGACGGCAAGTGTTGTGGAGCATTTTCTCATGTGCTTGTTGATCATGTCTATGTTTTCCTCTGTGAGATTTCTGCTCATGTCTTTTGCCCATTTCATGATTGGATTGTTTGTTTCTTTGTTGATGAGTTTAATAAGTTCTTTATAGATCTTGGAATCTAGCCCTTTATCTGATACATCATTTGCAAATATCTTCTCCTATTCTGTAGGTTGTCTTTTAGTTTTGTTGACTGTATCCTTTGCTGTGCAGAAGCTTCTTATGTTGATGAAGTCCCAATAGTTCATTTTTGCTTTTGTTTCTCTTGCCTTCATGGATGAATCTTGCAAGAAGTTACTGTGGCCAAGTTCAAAAAGGGTGTTGCCTGTGTTTTCCTCTAGGATTTTGACAGAATCTTGTCTCACATTGAGATCTTTCATCCATTTTGAGTTTATCTTTGTGTATGGTGCAAGAGAGTGGTCCAGTTTCATTATTCTGCATGTGGATGTCCAATTTTCCCAGCAGCATTTATTGAAGAGACTGTCTTTTTTCCAGTGGATAGTTAAACAAGCAAGTATTAAGGGCTCACCACTACCTAACTTCTATTCTAAGAAATGTAAACGGGATTCTTTAAACAGAAAGAAGAGTTGATACATAGAAAAAAATAATGTAAGAAGAAAAATATTCATGAACAAAAGCAGACAAATCGTAAAAGTGATAGAATAATCAGTATAATGCCAGTATGATGTTTAAAATGCAAAAGTAGGGATGCCTGGACGGTAGGGACACCTGGGTGGCTCTGTGGTTGAGCATGTGCTTTTGGCTCAGGGCGTGATCCTGGAGTCTCGGGATCAAGTCCCAAATCGGGCTTCCTGCATGAAGCCTGATTCTCCCTCCACCTATGTTTCTGTCTGCCTCTCTCTATGTCTCTCATGAATACATAAGTAAAATCTTAAAAAAAATACAAAAGTAGTAAAATCAATTATATCTATAACATTAATCAAAGTATGAGCAAAATAAAGGATGTAAAATGTTACATCTTACACATAATACATGGAGGAAGGAGTAACACTTTAGTGCTTCCATAATATGCTCAAAATTAAACAAATATCAAATGCACAAAGACTGCTCTAGACATTAGATGTTATATATGAACTCAATGGTAACTACAAATCAAAACTTTAAAGTAGAAACACAAAAAGTTCAAACAAAGTAAGCCAAGAATAACATCAATGAAAGCCATCAAATCACAAGGGAAGAGACCAAAAAGGAAAGAGGAAAGGAACTCAGAAGGACTACAGAAATTTTCAGAAAACAATTTATAAAATAGCAATAAGCACATACCAAAGAATAATTACTCTAAAGGTAAGTGAACTAAATGCTGCAGTCAAAAGACAATAGGGTAACTGAATCAATTAAAAACATCATTTCTGCTCTAAAAACACCTACAGTCTGAAAGTGAGCAGTTGGAAAGATAATTTGTGCAAATGGAAGTGGTAAAAAAACCTATTGTAACAATATTTATATCTAACAAAATAGATATTAAACAAATTCTTTTGCAAAAGATAGAGTATTACATAATGATAAAGAGACTAATCTAACAGAAAAGATGAACAATTGTAAATATCTATGTACTTAATATAGCAGCACCTAAATCCATAAATCAAATATTAACAGACTAAAGAGAGAAAATGACAATAATGCAATAATAATTGCAAAATTTAACACCCTTTTCATATCAATTAATAGATCATTCAGACAGAAATTCCTCAATGAAACAATGGCTCTGAATGACACATTAGACCAAATGGATGGAACAGATATATACAGGACATTCTATCTAAAAACAGGAGAAAACACATTTTTTCCAGGTAATTGTGGAACATTCTCTAGGATAGATCATATATAAAGCTACAAGTTTTAAATTTAAGAGAATTGAGCTAATATCAAGTATCTTTTCTGATCACAACAGTATGAAACTAGAAATCAATTACAAGGAAAAACTGAAAAGAAACGTATGGGGGTTAAACAGCATGCTATCAGAAAAGCAATGGGTCAAACATGAAATTTAAAATAAATATACATGGATACAAATAAAAATTTAAACAGAAAGGTGCAACGATTTTAGGTAAAACAAAAGCAGTATTATGAGGGAAGTTTATGGTGATACAGGCATAATTCAAGAAAAAATAAGACAATTTACATAAAAAATATATGAGAAAAGAAAATCAAACAAAACTGAATCCTAGTGGAAATAATGAAATAATTATTATAATTAATGAAATAATTAATTATAATTAGAGTGGAAATAAATGAAACAGAGTATCAAAAATTTAAAAGATTGATGAAATCAAGAGCTAGTTTTTTTTAAAAAAGTGAACAAAATAATAAAGCTTTAGTTGGATATATCAAAAGTGGTATAAAATTAATAAACTAGAAATGAATAAATGGTGATGCCTGGATGGCTCAGTCAGTTAAGTGTCTGCCTTCAGCTCAAATCATGATCTCAGGGTCTTGGGATCAAATCTCACATCAGGGTCTCTGACTCTCCCTCTCCATCTATGCTCTTCTCTTTCTCTCTTTCTCAAATAAATATTTAAAATCTTTAAAATAAATAAATAAATTTAATAAATAAATTACAAATAATGATAAGAGAATGCTATGGAATTTATATGCCAAAAATTAGACAACCTGAAAATAATGAATAAATTCTTAGAAACATACAAACTTCTAAAATTGAATCAAGAATAAATTTTTTAAAAAAAGCTTAGCAATTTCTAGTAACGAAATTGAATGAAAGATGAAAAGATATCTCAACAGAAAGAAGTATAAGAAAATTCACTGGTGATCACTAAATGTTTAAAGAAGCCTTAATTCTTCTGAAACTATTCAAAATATTGAAGATGAAGGAAAACTTATGAATTCATTATTTGAGGCCAGCATTACACTGATACAAAATTGGACAGATGCTACAAAAAAAGTCAATATCTTTGATGAACATAGATGCAACAACCCCAATGATATATTAGCAAACAGAATCCAACAATATATTAAAGGGATCAATTAGTATGAATTTTTATTTATTCCAATGAAAAAGCCATAGTATAGTTCAGTTTTTGCACATCAACAAATGTGATTGATACACCCCATTGATGAAATGAAGGATAAAAATCATAATGATCTCAATAGATGCAGAAAATTCATTTGATCAAATATAACATCAGTTCATGATAAATATTCTCAACAAGGTTAGAGGGAGCATACCTCAACATAATAATGACCATATATGACAAATGCAAAGCTAGCAGAACATTCATTCAATAGTACTAAAGTCTTAGCCACAGCAATCAGACAAGAGAAATGAAAGGTATCCAGATTGGTAGGCATGAAATACAACTGTCAGTATTTCATTATTGCATATTATCATTCATTGAAAACCCTAAAGAATCCACCACAATTAATAGAACTGATATATTCAGTAGAAATCAGTATATCTTACTTTCACACACACACACACACACAGAGAGAGAGAGAGAGAGAGAGAGAGATATTAATGGAATACGAGAGAGAACTCAGGAAAAAAAAACAGGTATATATGGTCAATCTAATCTATAACAAAGGAAGTAATAATGGGGAACCAAGGGCCTTTTCATTTTTATTTTTAAAAATGTAAAATCCAGTAAAGTTGACAAAGAGTATTATATTAGATTCAAGTGTACAAATCGTGATTCAACAATGCTATACTTTACTCAGTGCTCATCAAGATAAGTGTACCCTTGCTGTTAATATAAGAGTGGTGTATGTTATGTAAGTTATTATCTCAAAGTTCATTTAACAATTGCAAAAAAAAAAGAAAAAATATAAGTGTATGTTTAATTCCTTTCACCTATTTCAACCATCCCCTATCTACATTCCCTCTGGTAACCATTAGATTGTTCTTTAATAAAATATTTTGGGGGGTATCTTTTATTCTGTTTGTTCATTTGTTTTATTTCTTAAATTCCACATATAGGTGAAATTATGGTATTTGTCTTTGTTTGACTGACTTGTTTCACTTAGCTCTATACTCTCCAGACCCATCCATCCATCCATCCATATTGCTGTAAATGGAAAGATTTCATTGTATTTTATGGCTAAGTAATATTCCATTGCCTATATACATATACCACATTTCCTTCACCATCATCTAACCATGGATAAATGGGCTGTTTCCATAATTTGGTCATTGTAAAAAATGCCACAAGAAAAATATATATATATACATATACATATATATATATCTTTTGGTTGTCATTTATCATTTTAATTGAAGCATTGCTATTCATTTTTTCTTAACTCTTTCTTATAAGCACCAAATTTTAATATCGAAGTCAATTTTGGGGGAAAGAAATACCATCAAATAACTTCCCTCCAGAATAAAATGATGTACATTCCTCCAAACAACCAAATTTGAAGTCTACTGAAACAAAAACAAAAAGCCCCCCCCCCCCACACACACACAGAAAAGTAACAAAAATCACATTCTAGGGATGCATTTAGCAGCCTTTGCTGTGCTGTCTAATCATCCTTCAACTGACTTTAAAAATATTTAACACCCTAGTGCATCAAAATATACATTTTCCATTTGCTTTGTTTAAATTAAAAATAATAATTAAAAAAAGAAAACTTGAAGGAATTCACAATCAATTGCCTGACTCATTTCAATGTCACGTACAGCATATGAAAGTCAGGAAGGCTATTTGCAGCACACATGATTAGGAGAGATCGGTCTCTAAGGTTTAGCTTTCTTCCAAACAGTGTAAAATACCCACAATTCCAGGTATGAGGGAACACAGACGATCTCCTTTGAGAATTCCACAGGACAATACAGGCGGCCGAACTGTTCTTCATAGAGCAACAAGGCTTCTGTCAAACTCACACAGTTATCTTGTGTAAAATATTTCCTATCTTGTTTCAGTACTTTTATTGAGAAATCAAAAATCTGTCTGAGACTCTGGGAAATGAACAAGGGGTAGTGGAAAGGATGGGGGGTTGGGATGACTGGGTGACAGACACTGAGGGGGGCACTTGACAGGATGCGCACTGGGTCTTATGATATATGTTGGCAAATTGAATTCCAATTAAAAAAAGAAAGAAGCAGTCTGAGAAACTCCCATGTGGAATCTTCTTCTGGAAATGTGGAGATTGGAACAGCTGTCAAATCATTAATCACATAATCAAACTTCCTTCTTTGGCATTCCTCTTCAGTACTGGAATACAGTCTTCTATTAGAACCTGATAGTAGTTTCCTTTAAGATTGTCTAAGACGTCGCCACATATTTTTCGCATGTATTTCTTACATCCATCAATCACCATTTGGTCGATCTCTACCATAGTGACCATCTTTTGTTTCAGTTTGACTGTTTCACATAATATGCCCCCATCTCCACCCCTGAGAATCAGCATATCTTTGCCACCGTAGTCTTCTTTTCCACTGCCCATGATGGCCTAGGTATATGCCAAACCTCTCTGCACCAGATTAACATCCCCACTAAGGATGAGAATATTTCCAAACTGCTTTGAGTGTAGAATTTTAATATTCTGATAAGGTGAATCTTCATCATACACCACTTCATCTATATCCTACTCAACCAGGTGACCATCAGCAGTGGGCCAGTATCTGTCATGGTCCCTCCTCGAACTATGGGTGGTAATCAATTCACCCGCCCAGTACTGTCCTGACTCAATTCTTTCATTCTTTCTTCTACTTTGTTCAAAAGACTGTCAACTTCTTAGCCTTGCAAATCACCATAATAACTCTGAAGATCCAACAACACCAATCCATGTGGGTAAATTCTCAAAGTGGCAAAGCTGCCATTTTTGTTTATGTAGGTCGCTAGATAACCATGGCCTTGCCAGGTGTGCACTGACTCCGTCATCCCTTGCTCCTGGAAAATGGACTGGAGGCCTTTTAGAATGGTCTTGCTATCAGCTTTGGCACCGAGTTTGAAGTCGAATGTGCTGTGCCGTGCTGCTGCCATAGTGAGGCGAGGCCCTGTGCCATGCTTGGGGGAGGCAGCTGTGGGAGACTCTCTCCTCTCTCTCTCTCTCTCTCTCTCTCTCTCTCTCTCTCTATATATATATATATATATATATATATATATATATATCTTTTGGAATAAATGTTTTCATTTTGGAGGTGAAAACCCAGCAGTGGATTTACTGGATGATATAGTAGTTCTATTTTTATTTTTAAAAAGATTTGATGTATTTATTCATGACAGACACAGAGAGAGGCAGAGACACAGGCAGAGGGAGAAGCAGGCTCACTGTGCGGAGTCCGATGCAGGACTTATCCCAGAACCCTGGGATCATGACCTGAGCCAAAGGCAGATGCACAACTACTGAGCCACCCAGGTGCCCTGGTAGTTCTATTTTTAATTGTTTGAGGAACTTCCATACTATTTAGTATAGTGACTTCACCAATTCACCTTTCCACCACAGTTCATAAGAGTTTCTTTTCCTCTACATCCTCATCAACATTTATTATTTGTTGATTTTTTTTATTTTTTTAAACATTTTGACAGGTGTGACCTTATGTCTCCTTGTAATTTTGATTTGCATTTTACTGATGATTAGTGATGTTTGACATCTTTTCAAATGTCTGTTGACGATCTACCTGTCTTCTTTGGAGAAATGCCTGATCATTGTCTTCTATTTCTAATTGGATTATTTGTTTTTTAGAGTGCTGAGTGGTATAAGATTTTCATATATATTTTGGATACTAACCAATTATCAGATATATCATTTGCAAATGTCTTCTCCCACTTTCTAGGTTGCCTTTTAGTTTTGTATATTGTTTCCTTCCTTGTGCAGAAGCTTTTTATGTTGATGTTGTCCCAGTAGTTCAGTTTTGCTTTGATTTCCCTTGTATCAGGAGACATTTGTAGAAAAATATTGCTATGGCCAATGTAAAAGAAATGTCTGGGCTCTATAACAGGATTTTTATGGTTTCAGGTATCAGTTTAGGTTTTTAATCCATTTTGAGCTTATTTTGGCATGTGGTGTAAGAAGGTGGTTTAGTTTCATTCTTTTGCATAAGGCTGTGCAGATTTCTCAACACCATTTATTGAAGAAACTATTTTTTATTCAATATTCTTTGTTGTTTGGTCAACGATTAATTGACCATGTTATTGTGGGATTATTTCTTTCTAATATGTTCCATTGATCTATGTGTCTGTTTTTGTGCCAGTACCATACTATATTGATTTCTACAGCTATGCAATACATCTTGAAATTTGTGATTATTATACCTCCAGCTTTGTTTTTCCCCCTTTTCAATGTTGCTTTGGCTATTTGGGGGCTTTTGTAGTTCTATGTACATTTTAGAATTGTTTGTTCTACTGGGGAAAATGTTGTTAGTATTTTGATAGGGATTGCATTAAATCTGAAAATTTCATTGAGTAGTATTGACATTTTAACAATATTAATTCTTTCCTTCCTTATACATGGTATATGTTTTTATTTGTTCATGCCATCTTTAATTTTTTCATCTATGTTATATAGTTTTCAGAGTATAGGTATTTCATCTTGGTTAAGTTTATTCTTAGGTATTTTATTATTGTTGGTGAAATTGTAATTGGGATGACTATTTTTTTTAAAAAATCTTTCTGTTACATCTTTATTACTGTATAGAAATTTAATGGATTTCTGTATATTTATTTTGTATGCTATGTCCCTAGGGAATTTATTTATCACTTCCATTACTTATTTTGTGATTCTTTCAGGTTTTTGATATTAGTATTATGTGATCTGAAAATTGTGAAAGCATTATTTTCCCCTTACTAATTTGAATGACTTTTTCATTTCTCTTTTTCCCCGTTATTATTTAAATTCCAGTTGATTAACAGATAGAATAGTATTAGTTTCAGGAGTAGAATTTTGTGGTTTGCCACTTACATATAATACCCAGTATTCATCACGATTGCCCTCATTGATCCCCATTACCTGTTTAACCTATTATCCTCTCCACCTGCTTTCCAGCATCCCTCAGTTTGTTCTATGGTTAAGAGTTTGTTTTATGGTTGCCTCTCTATTTTACCCTATGTTCATATATTTTTTCTTTCATTCCACATATAAGTGAAATCATATGGTGTTAGTCTTTCTCTGAGCTATTTCACTCAGCATAATCATACTCTTCCTACCTTATTACTGAGGCTACTACTTCTAGCATTGTGTTAAGTAAGGGTGGTGAGAGTGTACATCCTTATCTCATTTCTGACCTTAGGAGAAGAGCAGTTTTTCAACATTGATTATGATGTTAGCTGTGAGCTTTTTATATGTGGCCTTTATTATGTTGAACTATGTTCTCTTCAAACCTACTTTGTTGAGGGTTTTTTTTAAATCATTAATGGGTATTGTAATTTGTCCAAAAAAATTTCTGCATCTATTGAAATGATCATATGGTTTTTATGTACCATATAGCCTAATTTGTGAATATTGAACCACACTTGCATCCCAGGCATAAATTTCACTTGATCATGGTGAATGATATTTTTAATGTATTGTTGGATATGTTTTCCTAATATTTTGTTGAGGGATTTTGCAACTATATTTATCAAAGCTATTGGCCTGTAGTTATCTCTTTTTTTCTGTAATGTCTTTATCTAGTTTTGGTATTAGGGTTATTTTGGCATCACAGAAAAATTTGGAAGCTTTCCTTATTCTTCTATTTTTGAAACATGTAGAGAAAAATAGATATTAATTCTTCTTTAAGTGTTTGGTATAATTCACCTAGCAAATCTAGTCTTGGACTTTTGTTGTTGTTGGGAGTTTTATGATTCAATTCCATTGCTAGTAATCAAATTGTTCAATTTTTAAATTCTTTTTTGATTCTGCTTTGGGTGTTCATATTTTTCTAAGATTTTTATTCATTCCTCTAAGTTTTCCAATTAGTTGGCATACAGTTCCTCATAATAGTCTCTATAAATGTTTGTATTTGGGAAGCATTCATTATTATTTCTCCTCTCTCATTTATGATTTGAGTTTCTTTCTTTCTTTCTTT
The DNA here is from genome assembly GCF_011100685.1 of Canis lupus familiaris. Taxonomy (NCBI): domain Eukaryota; kingdom Metazoa; phylum Chordata; class Mammalia; order Carnivora; family Canidae; genus Canis; species Canis lupus. Next base: position 1,460,334 of record NC_049235.1, read on the forward strand.
CTTTCTTTCTTTCTTTCTTTCTTTCTTTCTTTCTTTCTTTCTTTCTTTCTTTCTTTCTTTCTTTCTTTTCTTCTTTCTTTCTTCTTTCTTTCTTTCTTTCTTTCTTTCTTTCTTTCTTTCTTTCTTTCTTTTTCTTTTTTCTTCCTCTTTTTCTTTTATGAATCTGATGAAAGGTTTATCATTTTTTTCATCTTTTCAGGAAACCAGACCCTGGTTTCATTGAACTATTCTGTTGATAATTTAGTTTCTATTTCATTTATTTCTGCATTATTCTTTATTATTTACTTCCTTCCAAAGGTTTGAATTACATTTGTTTTTCTTTTTCTACCTTCTTTAAGTTTTAGTTAGGCTGTTTACTTGAGATTTTTCTTGTATTTTGAGGTAGGCTTCCATTGCTACATACTTTGGTCTTAGAACATCCATTGATGCATTACAAAGACTTTGGATCATCATGTTTCATTTTTATTTTAATAAAATATTTTTTCTCTTTGATTTATTGGTTTAGTCATTCACTGTTTAGTAGCATATTACCATACATATATTTGAGCTCTTTCAAGATATTTTCTGCTTTATTTTGGTTTTATAGTGTTGTGGTTGGAAAAAATACATGGTATTGATTTAAATCTTTATTTTTTTAATTTGTTGAGACTTGTTTTATGGCCTACGTATGATCTACTCTTGAAAGTGTTCCATGAAGACCTGAAATAATGTGTATCTTGCTCTTTTAGGATAAAATATTCTGAATACATTAGATCTGTCAGATCTAATGTGTAATTCAAAGCCACTGTGTCCTTGTTGATTTTCTGTTTTGATGATCTATTGATGTAAGTACGGTGTTAAAGTCCTCTACTATAATTGTATTACTATTATTTCTTTGTTTGTTAATTGCTTTATGTATTTGGTTGCATCCATGTTGGGTGAATAAATATTTATAGCTACTACATCTTCTTTTTGGATCATCCCCTTTATGATTATATAATGTCTTTTCTTGTCTCTTACTAAAGCCTATGTTTGAAAGTCTATTTTGTCCTAAATAAGTATTGCTACCTTGGCTTTCTTTTCATCACAATTTACATGATAAATGCTTCTCCATCCTTTCACTTTTGATCTGCAGGTGTCTTTAGGTTTGAAATTAATCTCTTGTAGGTAGCATATAGATGGATCTTGCTTTTTTCTATTCTATAACTCTATGTTTTTGATTAGAGCATTTATTTCTTTTACATTTAAAGTATATTTTTCAAAGTAATTAATGACAGGAATATATCTGTTGCCAATTTTTACTCATTTATGGTTTCTTTGTAGTTCTCAGTTTTTTTCCCCTGTCTTATTCTCTTCTCTCATGGTTAATTTGCTTTTGTTAGTGATATGCTTCCTTTGCCTTTACTTTGTGAATATATATTACAGGCTTTTTATTTGTTTTTACAATTAGGTTTGTACATAACTTCTTCTTTATACTGCCATCTATAATAACTTGATGGCCTTTTAACTTTGAACATATTTTTTACTCTTATACCCTTTGCATTTTAGATATATAGTGTCATATGTTATATCCTTTTATTTTGTGAGTACCTTGACTAATTTTTATAGACATACTTACTATATCTGCTTTTGAGATTCCTACTATTGTTACTCCTATACATGACCTTTCCTTTCCACTCAAAATGTCTCCTTTAATACTTCTTGCAGGGCTTATTTAGTGGTCATGAATTCCTTTAACTTTTGTTTGTCTTGAAAAATTTGTATCTGTCTTATTCTAAATGATAACCTTGCTGGTTAGAGTATTCTTGGCTGCATTTTTGTTGTTGTTGCTGTTGTTGTTGTTGTTGTTGTTTTGTTTTTGTTTCAACACTTTAAATATACCACACCACTACCTTCTGGCCTGCAAAGTGTCTGCTAAAAATAACATACCTTTATAGAATTTCCATGGTATGTAGTTATTTTCTTTTATTTTGGTGATTTTAAGAATTTTTTTACCATTTTAATTACTAAGTGTATTCATGTGGACCTTCTTGTGTTTATTTATTTATTGTTTTGGCTATCTCCTTGATTAAACATTAAAGTACAAATGGGTGGTCCCTGTGGATAGGACTACAGGACACCAGGGAAGGAGTAGGGGACACTCAGGGAGGGTCACACAGCAGAGACCCATCTTCACAGAAAGGGCTCAATATTGATTTCCAGGGACAGCAGGGCATGGTTAGCTCAAATTTGGTGATGACGTCGAGATTTTTTTGGTGGGGTGGGTCTCTGTGCCTCTTGGATCTAGTTTTTTTTTTTTCCACTTCAGATTTGGAAAGTTTTCAGCTATTATTTCTTCGAATACTTCTTCCCCCCTTTTCTCTATCTTCTCTCTCTAGGATTCTATAATATGAATATTATTATTTTTGATGATGTTGCCAAATTATTTTTATTTTGTATTGTTTTTTATCTCTTGGCTGTTTTGCTTGACTTTGTTGTTGTTGTGGTTTTTTTTCTCTGTCCTCTAAATCACCAATCCATTCTCCCATTTTGTCTAGTCCACTACTTTTTCCCTCTAGGGTATTTTAAATTTTATTTACTGAGTTATCTCTCTCTGATCGGTTATGTTCTATGTTTTTTTTTTCTATCTCTTTGTTTACTGTCTTCGTTGTCCTCTATTCTTTCTCAAGTCCAGTGAATATCTTATGACAATTACTTTGAATTCTTTATCAGGAATATTACTTATCTGCATTTTTCTTAGGTCTCTACCTGTGATTTGGTCCTGTTCTTTGACTTGAGACGTATCTCTCATGCTCCTCATTTTGCCTAACACTCTGTCCATTTCTATGTGTTAGGAAAGTGAGTGATGTCTCTTGAAAGTAGTGGGTTAGGAAGAAGAGATCCTGTAGTATCCTGAAATGCAGTATCCCTTGTTTGCCAGAATCTGGTGTTTCAAGGGTAACTCTTCTGCATATTATATACATCCTGCTGTTGTGGTATAGCTGCTTATGCCTTTAGTCCAGCCATTTGCAATGAGTCTCTTTGCCTGTTGTTGGCAGGGTTTGCTCCCTGGAATGTAGTGGGCCAGTCTGGGGTCATCCCTTGCTTGATTTGAGTCATACTAAGCATCTGCCAAAGATGCAGTAACACACAAACTTAGGGCATTTTCCTGTTTTGTTGATGAGAAGCTTTCACTGTTATGCAAACATAGGCTATTATTTTTATTTTTAATTTTTTTAGGCCTTAGCTATTAGACCAATGGTCTGACACCAGTCCACTGCTCAGGACACAGTCTGATAGTTGTGTGTGGTTATAGTTCCCTCTCCCTAGGGAAGGAGTCATTTTGGAGGTGGGTTGGCCTCTTCAGAGCTGCTTGCAAACTGCCAGGCTTGCTGTATTGATTTTGTATCCTGCCACACTGCCAAATAGCTGTATGAGTTCTAGCAATCTTGGGGTCGAGGCTTTTGGGTTTTCTATATAGAGTATCATGTCATTGGCGAAGAGGGAGAGTTTGACTTCCACTTTGACAATTTGAATGCCTTTAATGTCTTTTTGTTGTCTGATTGCTGAGGCTAGGACTTCCAGTAGTATGTTGAATAGCAGTGGTGAGAGTGGACATCCCTGTCTTGTTCCTGATCTTAGGGGAAAGGCTCCCAGTGATTTTCCGATGAGAATGATATTTGCTGTGGGCTTTTCGTAGATGGCTTTTAAGATGTTGAGGAATGTTCCCTCTATCCCTACACTCTGAAGAGTTTTGATCAGGAATGGATGCTGTATTTTGTCAAATGCTTTCTCTGCATCTAATGAGAGGATCATATGGTTCTTCTTTTTTCTTTTGCTGATATGATGAATCACATTGATTGTTTTACGAGTGTTGAACCAGCCTTGTGTCCCGGGGATAAGTCCTACTTGGTCATGGTGAATAATATTCTTATGAGACTGTTGGATCCTATTGGCTAGTATCTTGTTGAGAATTTTTGCATCCATGTTCATCAGAGATATTGGTCTATAATTCTCCTTTTTGGTGGGGTCTTTGTCTGGTTTTGGAATTAAGGTGATGCTTACCTCATAGAACGAATTTGAAAGGACTCCATATCTTTCTATTTTTCCAAACAGCTTTAGTAGAATAGGCATAGTTTCTTCTTTAAATATTTGATAGCATTTCCCAGGGAAGCCATCTGGCCTTGGACTTTTATGTCTTGAGAGGTTTTTGATGACTGCTTCAATTTCCTCCCTGGTTATTGGCCTGTTAAGGTTTTCTATTTCTTCCTGATCCAGTTTTGGCATTTTGTGGCTTTCCAGAAATGCGTCCATTTCTTCTAGATTGCCTAATTTATTGGCATATAGCTGTTCATAATATGTTTTTAAAATCATTTGTATTTCCTTGGTGTTGGTAGTGATCTGTCCTTTCTCATTCATGATTTTATTAATTTGAGTCTTCTCTCTCTTCTTTTTAATAAGGCTGGCTAATGGTTTATCTATCTTAAAATTCAAAGAACCAACTCCTGGTTCTGTTGATCGGTTCCACAGTTCTTCTAGTCTCGATTTCGTTGAGTTCTGCTCAAATCTTTATTGACGCTCTTCTTCTGCTGGGTGTAGGACTTATTTGCTGTTTTTTCTCTAGCTCCTTTAGGTGTAAGGTTAGCTTTTGTATTTGAGTTCTTTCCAGTTTTTGGATGGATGCTTATATTGCAATGTATCTCCTCGTCAGGACTGCTTTGCTGTATCCCAAAGATTTTGAATGGTTGTATCTTCATTCTCATTAGTTTCCATGTATCTTTTTAATTCTTCCTTAATTTCCTGGTTGACCCTTTCATCTTTTAGCAAGATAGTCCTTAAACTCCACATGTTTGAAGTCCTTCCAAACTTCTTGTTGTGATTTAGTTCTAATTTCTAGGCATTATGGTCCTGAGAATATGCAGGGGACAATCACAATCTTTTGGTATCAGTTCAGACCTGATTTGTGACCCAGTATGTCATCTATTTTGGAGTAAGTTCCATGTGCACTTGAGAAGAATGTATATTCGGTTGAGTTTGGATGTAAAGTTCTGTAGATATCTGTGAAATCCATCTGGTCCAGTGTATCATTAAAAGCTCTCGTTTCTTTGGGGGTGTTGTGTTTAGAAGACCTATTGAGTGTAGAAAGCACTAGATTGAAGTCATCAAGTATACTAGCCAATAAGATCCAACAATACATTAAGAAAATTATTCACGATGACCAAGTAGGATTTACTCCCGGGATACAAGGCTGGTTCAACACTCATAAAACAATCAACGTGATTCATAATATCAGCAAGAGAAAAACCAAGAACCATATGATCCTCTCATTAGATGCAGAGAAAGCATTTGACAAAATACAGCATCCATTCCTGATTAAAACTCTTCAGAGTGTAGGGATAGAGGGAACTTTCCTTGACATCTTAAAAGCCATCTACAAAAAGCCCACAGCAAATAGCATTCTCAATGGGGAAGTACTGGGAGCCTTTCCCCTATGATCAGGAAAAAGACAGGGATGTACACTCTCACCACTGCTATTCAAATTATTATTAGAAGTTCTAGTCTTAGCAATCAGACAGCAAAAAGACATTGAAGGCATTCAAATTGGCAAAGAAGAAGTCAAACTCTCCCTCTTCGCTGATGACATGATACTCTACATAGAAAACCCAAGAGACTCCACCCGAAGACTGTTAGAACTCATACAGCAATTTGGCAGTGTGGTAGGATACAAATCAATGCCCAGAAGTCAGTGGCATTACTATACACTGACAATGAGACTGAAGAAAGAGAAATTAAGGAGTCAATCCCATTTACAATTGCACCCAAAAGCATAAGGTCTCTCAGAATAAACCTAACTAAAGAAGTAAAGGATCTATGCCTTAAAAACTATAGAACACTTCTGAAAGAAATTGAGGGAGACACAAAGAGATGGAAAAATATTCCATGCTCATGGATTGGAAGAATTAATATTGGGAAAATGTCAATGATACCCAGGGCAATTTACATGTTTAATGCAATCCCTATCAAAATACCATGGACTTTCTTCAGATAGTTAGAACAAATTATTTTAAGGTTTGTGTGGGATCAAAAAAGATCCCGAATAGCCAGGGGAATTTTTAAAAAGAGAACCATAGCTGGGGGCATCACAATGCCAGATTTCAGATTGTACTACAAAGCTGTGGTCATCAAGACAGTGTGGTCCTGGCACAAAAAACAGACACATAGATCAATGGAATAGAATAGAGAATCCAGAAGTGGATCCTCAACTTTATGGTCAACTAATATTCGATAAAGGAGGAAAGACTATCCACTGGAAGAAAGTCAGTCTCTTCAATAAATGGTGCTGGGAAAATTGGACATTCACAAGCAGAGGAATGAAACTAGACCACTCTCTTGCACCATACACCAAGATAAACTCAAAATGTTTGAAAGATCTGAATGTGAGACAAGATTCCATCAAAATCCTAGAGGAGAACACAGGCAACACCCTTTTTGAACTCAGCCACAGTAACTTCTTGCAAGATACATCCACGAAGGCAAAAGAAACAAAAGCAAAAATGAACTATTAGGACTTCATCAAGATAAGAAGCTTTTGCACAGCAAAGGATACAGTCAACAAAACTCAAAGACAACCTACAGAATGGAGAAGATATTTGCAAATGATGTATCAGATAAAGGGCTAGTTTCCAAGGTCTATAAAGAACTCATTAAACTCAACACCAAAGAAACAAACAATCCAGGCATGAAATGGACAAAAGACATGAACAGAAATATCACAGAGGAAGACACAGACATGACCAACACGCACATGAGAAAATGCTCTGCATCACTTGCCATCATGGAAATACAAATCAAAGCCACAATGAGATATCACCTCACACCAATGAGAATGGGGAAAATTAACAAGGCCTGAAACCAAAAAATTTGGAGAGGATGCAGAGAAAGGGCAACCCTCTTTCACTATTGGTTGGAATGTGAAATGGTGCAGCCACTCTGGAAAACTTTGTGGAGGTTCCTCAAAGAGTTAATAATAGACCTGCCCTATGACCCAGCAATTGCACTGCTGGGGATTTACCCCAAAGATACAGATGCACTGAAACGCTGGGACACCTGCACCCCAATGTTTATAGCAGCAATGTCCACAATAGCCAAACTGTGGAAGGAGCCTCGGTGTCCATCGAAAGATGTTTGGATAAAGATGTGGTTTATGTATACAATGGAATATTACTCAGCCATTAGAAATGACATATACCCACCATTTGCTTCAAGATGGATGGAACTGGAGGTTATTATGAGTGAAATAGGTCAATCAGAGCAGGACAAACATTATATGGTCTCATTCATTTGGGGAATATAAATAATAGTGAAAGGGAATAGAAGGGAAGGGAGAAGAAATGGTTAGGAAATATCAATAGGGAGACAAAACATAAAGACTCCTAACTCTGAGAAACGAACTAGGGGTTGTGGAAGGGGAGGAGGGCGGGGGTTGGGGGTGAATGATGATGGGCACTGAAGAGGGCCCTTGACAGGAGGATCACTGGGTGTTATTCTGTATGTTGGCAAATTGAACACCAATAAAATATAAATTTATTATTAAAAAAGAGAAACTAATGGCCACTTATAACCAGCATATATAATACAAAAGAAGCCATCGCCCTTTGGGCCAAGTTTTAAGAGAATAATTTATGTTTGTTGTGTTCTGCCATAGTCAAAGGAAAACTTGAGGTTGTGCCACATTAAAGATGGAGGGATATTGGAAGAGCTTGTGAATTAGAGGGAGAAAAAAGGAATGAAATGTGTGGGCTCTTAACAGCAGTTCTTTTAGTGTTTTCACAGCCATATCTACCCCCTTCACCTCTACCATTTTAAATCTGTCAGCAACCTACTCAGCTAGAAACTGAAAACCAAGAAATGCTACTAGTATCAGTCAGTGGTCTTTGTATTCTCTCCACAGAATCCTGAGTTAGTTGTCACCTGGCTGCTTCTGGAGGAAAGCATATTTAGAATATTTCCCTGACCTCATCAAAAACTGAGTTCCCCTCCAACTCATCTAATCTCTGCTGAAGGGAAATCAGAGTGGAGGTGATAATTCTACATAATTGCATTATGTAGAATGAGAACTTGGAGGCTACTGCCCCAGGAGACCTAATTGGGACAGAGAATGAGATAGGACATAGCATATTTCCAGAGAATGTAATAGTTATCCAATCCAACCTCCCACCAAATAAGATGATCTTTGTATCAACAGACCCAGGAAAGTAAATAATGAGGATTTACTTACCAAAAATTAAGCAAAATTTATGAAGGATGTCACATATACTAATTCAAGAAATAGCTGTATAATATTAGTTCCATCTCCTATTGCAGAAAAGAAATAAAGGCTAGGTAATTATCCATAAAGTTATTAGGGAACAGATACACCTTTCAATCCAGGACCATGATAAGATCTACAGCCAGCCTCTGCTTCCACTAAAATGCCAATAGTGGGATGCCTGGGTGGCTAAGTGGTTGAACATCTGCCTTCAGCTTGGGGCATAATTCCAGGGCCCTGGGATTGGGTCCTGCATCCAGTTCCCCACAGGGAGCCTTCTTCTCCCACTGCCTATGACTCTGCCTTTGTGTGTGTGTGTGTGTGTGTGTGTGTGTGTGTGTGTGTTTGTGTGTGTGTCTTTTGTGAATAAATGAATAAAATATTTTTAAAAATAAACTTAAAAAAATAAAATTCCAATAAAGCTCAGGAATGCTTTTCTCATAATAAATCCCATTCAATTTTTTTTTTATTTTTTTAATTTATGATAGGCACACACAGAGAGAGAGAGAGAGAGGCAGAGACACAGGCAGAGGGAGAAGCAGGCTCCATGCACCGGGAGCCCGACGTGGGATTCGATCCCGGGTCTCCAGGATCGTGCCCTGGGCCAAAGGCAGGCGCTAAACCGCTGCGCCACCCAGGGATCCCAATAAATCCCATTCAAAAGGACTCACAAAGAGCAGGATGATTCACATACTAAAGAGAACAGGGTGGAGGGACACCTGATTGGTTCAATGGTTGAGCATCTGCATTCAGCTCAGGTCATGATCCCGGGATCCTGGGATCCAGTCCCTCACATAGCTCCCTGCAAGGAGTCTTCTTCTCCCTCTGCCTATCTCTCTGCCTCTCTCTGTGCTTCTCTCATGAATAAATAAATACATAAAATCATGAAAAAAGAGAGAACATGGTGAGGAATCAAAGCCCAACTAAAATAAAGTGTTTTTATAGACTGAGCAGAAACAGCATTGGTGTAAATAGTGATGTTGGCATATAAGGGAGAAAATGGTGCAAATTGACACAGCATTGAAGTGAATCAGGAATAAAATTGGAGAGGCTGTAGAAATGTTGATAAGGGGCTGATAGATAGCTGAAGAAACATATGAATGTGCCAATGTAAAGAATCATTAATTACTTTATATTTATAAGTTAACAATTTTCAAGAAGTCCTTTATAATGTTTCATTATTCTCACCTTTTTTGAATTTTAAATTCTACTTGTGCATTTGTCTCCACTTCTAGCCCACAAATTTATTTTTCTCTTCCAGTTCATTTTTTAAAAAATTTTTATAAATTTATTTTTTATTGGTGTTTATTTTGCCAACATACAGAATAACACCTAGTGCTCATCCCATCAAGTGCTCCCCTCACTGCCTGCCACCCAGTCACCCCCATCCCCCGCCCACCTCCCCTTCCACCACCCCTAGATCTTTTCCCAGAATTAGGAGCCTTTCATGTTCTATCTCCCTTTCTTATATTTCCCATTCATTTTTTCTCCTTTCCCCTTTATTCCCTTTCACTATTTTTTATATTCCCCAAAGGAATGAGACCATATAATGTTGTCCTTCCCTGATTGACTTATTTCATTCAGCATAATACCCTCCAGTTCCATCCATGTCGTCACAAATGGTGGGTGTTTGTCGTTTCTAATGGCTGAGTAATATTCCATTGTATACATAAACCACATCTTCTTTATCCATGGACACCGAGGCTCCTTCCGCAGTGTGGCTATTGTAGACATTGCTGCTGTAAACATCGGGGTGCAGGTGTCCCGGTGTTTCACTGCATCTGTATCTTTGGGGTAAATCACCAGCAGTGCAATTGCTGGGTCGTAGGGCAGATCTATTTTTAACTCTTTGAGGAACCTCCACACAGTTTTCCAGAGTGGCTGCACCAGTTCCCATTCCCACCAACAGTGCATAATGGTTCCCCTTTCTCCACATCCTCTCCAACATTTGTGGTTTCCCGCCTTGTTAATTTCCCTCATTCTCACTGGTGTGAGGTGGTAACTCATTGTAGTTTTGATTTTTATTTCCCTGATGGCAAGTGATGCAGAACATTTCCTCATGTGCTTGTTGGCCATGTCTATGTCTTCCTCTGTGAGATTCTGTTCATGTCTTTTGTCCATTTCATAACTGGATTATTTGTTTCTTTGGTGTTGAGTTTAATAAGTTCCTTATAGATCTTGGAAACTAGCCCTTTAACTGATATGTCATTTGCAAATATCTTCTCCCATCCTGTAGGTTGTCTTTGAGTTTTGTTGACTGTATCCTTTGCTGTGCAAAAGCTTCTTATCTTGATGAAGTCCCAATAGGTCATTTTTCCTTTGTTTCTTTTGCCTTCATGCATGTATCTTGCAAGAAGTTACTGTGGCTGAGTTCAAAAGGGTGTTGCCTGTATTCTCTCTAGGATTTTGATGGAATCTTGTCTCACATTCAGATCTTTCAAACATTTTGAGTTTATCTTTGTGTATGGTGCAAGAGAGTGGTCTAGTTTCATTCTTCTGCATGTGGATGTCCAATTTTCCCAGCACCATTTATTGAAGAGACTGTCTTTCTTCCAGTGGATAGTCTTTCCTCCTTTATCAAATATTAGTTGACCATAAAGTTGAGGTTCCACTTCTGGATTCTCTATTCTGTTCCATTGATCTATGTGTCTGATTTTGTGCCAGGACCACACTGTCTTGATGACCACAGCTTTGTAGTACAACCTGAAATCTGGCATTGTGTTGCCCCCAGCTATGGTTCTCTTTTTAAAAATTCCCCTGGCTATTCGGGGTCTTTTCTGATTCCAGCTGGAATGCTACAGTGAGTAGAGTTCACACTTCTATCGACGTAGGAAGAAGGGGGGGAAAAGATATAAAGAAACAAAAGGCATCCAAGGGAGAGGGCCTCCATGAGTAGCCCACAAGTTTATTGAGTGCTATGATAATGTCTTACTTATCTTGATAATCTTTATGTTTAGAATCACTCTTGGAACTATGTCTAACAGGATGAATAAACACAATTCTATGAAGAAAATATCATTCTCTACTTTTCTGACAAAAAATTTGATAGAAGTTTCACAGATTTGCCCAAGTATATGAGATATCCTGAGTCCATAGTCTGTGTTTTTTTTTAATTTTTTATTTATTTATTTTATAATTTTATTTATTTATGATAGTCACAGAGAGAGAGAGAGAGAGAGAGAGAGAGAGAGACGCAGAGACACAGACAGAGGGAGAAGCAGGCTCCATGCACTGGGAGCCTGATGTGGGATTCGATCCCGGGTCTCCAGGATCGCGCCCTGGGCCAAAGGCAGGCGCCAAACCGCTGCGCCACCCAGGGATCCCCATAGTCTGTGTTATGTCATGATTCCATGTTTTATTTATATTTTCTTTTTTATTTTATAAATTTATTTTTTATTGGTGTTCAATTTGCCAACATATAGACTAACACCCAGTGCTCATCCCATCAAGTGCCCCCCTCAGTTTATATTTTCAAGAACAGTGCACAGATAAAAGAAATACCAGAAGTATGAGCCGAAGTTTATTTGTGCTATCAAGGTGACTTTGCATGATTCTTTTTCTGATATGCTATGAAATACAGTCTGGGATGGATATAGAGTAGATGGTCTCCATGCTTTTTTTGGACTTTAAAACAGATAATGTTCTAACAGATAAAAAGTGAAGGAGATATTTTTTAAGATTTAATTTGATTATTTGAGAGAGACTGAGAGAGAGCCCAGTAGCTGGGAGAGCAGCAGAAGGAGAGGGAAAAGCAGACTCCTGGCTGAGCAGGAAGCCCAAAGAGGGGCTTGATCCCAGAACTCCAGGGTCATGACCTGAGCTGGAGGCAGACACTAAACCTACTGATCCACCCAAGCACCTCAAGGAGATTTTTATTTTGACAAAACTAGAGCTACTTATACAACAGACTGAAAATAAAGTGTAATGTGACATTATTATTGCAGCAATTAACATATTTTTATCTTTAACCCCAATCCCCAACTCAGTCATCTGTATGGAATGATTGGAATTTCACACATTATAGAATGTTTATAGTAACAACATTTCCAAAAAATGACCAACCTTAGGTGACAGTTCTAGCAAGTTGATAAAGTTAATTCAAGTCTAGCTGATCTTTTCTATTGTATATTATTGTTTCCAAAATTATTTTAAGTGCCTTGTGGCTATTCTCACAAAGAGGTACCAGCAACTGTAGGGAATAAAAGTGCATATATTTAATGTGATATTGACAGAGATCAAGAACACATCTTTACTTCCGACAACTCAGAGACTGGCCCCTGAGGGTATTATATGGCTCCAAAATAAAGTTTATATGTGAGCTGGGTTTGAGGGAGAATAAATGAGTCATTTCGTAAATGGAAGCCAACTAAGTTCATGCTGTAGTGACTCTGGGCCTCCCTTCAAATGCCTTGGGAGTTCTATCTCTTCAGTTTAATTAGTTGTATTTCCCACTTGCCTTAACTCTTAGAACATTCTCCCAGATGCATCTAAAGGGAAACAGCCGATTTTCCCCACTGAACCTTAGAAAATGCATATAATATCACTTCCCTTGGGATTCCAAGGCTGTTCTAATTTTCAGGAATCTCTAGGGATTTGTTCCTTATGGATAAGTAGAAGATTTATGGAATCCCTTAATACCTTGCAAAGTTAGCTAGGCAAACAATAATTTTTAGCATTATAAGTCAGTACTATAAAAAGGTACAAGTCAATATATACACTAATAAGAATAAATCCTTGAGGCCCCTGAGTGTCTTAGTTGGTTGTCTGCCTTTGTCTCAGGTCATGACCTTGGGGTCCCAGAATCAAGCCCCCCATCTGGCTCTCTGCTCAGTGGGGAGTCGACTTCTCTCTCCCTCTGTGACCTCTCTTGCTTTTTTTCTCTCTCTCTCTAATAAATAAATAAAACCCTTAAAAAACTAAGAAATTGTCTCAAGAGAAGATATTCTATTCCAATAGAAACCTGTTACGATTAATGTATTAATTCAGTAAAGTTGCAAAATACAAAATAAATATACAGAAATCTGTTGCATTTTATACACTAACAACAAACTATCAAAAAGAGAAATTGATAAAATATCCCATTTACAATTACTTCAAAGGAAGAAAATACCTAGGATTAAATTTCACCAAGGTGGTAATAAGCCTATATAATAAAACATAATAGGCATGGCAAAAAAAATCCAATCATGCATTAGGAGACATAATATTGTTAAAATGTCCATATTACCCAAAGCAATTTACAGATTCAGTGGGACATTTATCAACAAGTTTTTAGTTAAATTCCAGTTAGTAAACATACAGTGCAATATTAGTTTTTGCTGGAAAATATAGTAATTCAATACTATATTGTCTTTATCCATTCATCAATTGTTGAGGTGTGCATGTTTCCATGATTTAGCTAATGTGGATAATGCTCCCTTAAACATCAGGGTGCATGTTTCCCTTTGAATTCATATTTTTGTATTCCTTAGCTAAATACCTAGAATTGAAATCTGATCATAAAGTAGTTCTACTTTTAACTTCTTGAGGAACTTCCATACTATTTTCCACAGTGGTTGTACCAGTTTGCAACCCCACCAACTGTGCTCGAGTGTTCCTTTATTTCCACATTATTGCCAATACCTATTGTTTATTGTGTGACTTTAGTTATTTTGTCAGGTGTGAGGTGACATCTCATTGTAGTTTTGATTTGCATTTCCCTGATCAGTGATATTGAGTGTCTTTTCATGTGTATCATGGCCATCTGTTCCTCAAAGAAATGTCTGTTAATGTTTTTTGCCCAATTTTAATTTTATTACTTAGTTTTGGGTATGAGTTTAATACGTTCTTTATATATTTTGGATACTAGTCCTTTATTCAATATGTCATTTGCAAATATCTTCTTCCATTATGTAGATTACCTTTTAGTTTTTCTGATTATTTATTTAACTGTGAAGAACCTTTTTATTTTGATGTAGTCACAGTAGTTTAGTTTTGCATTTGTTTCCTTTGTGTCAGGAGACATATTTAGAAAGAAATTGCTACAGCTGATGTCAAAGAGTTACTTTCTGTTTTCTCAGCTAGGATTATGATCTTTAACCCATTTTGATCTTACTTTTGTGTATGGTTTAAGAAAGTGGCCCGGTTTCTATCATTTGCATGTTTCTGCCCAGTTTCCTTAACATTTGTTGGAGAAACTGTCCTTTTTTTCCATGAATCTTCCAAGAATAGAATTTCTTTCATGCCTTGTTGATTTTTATTTGTCTATTTAGAGTCTTTTGTGGTTCCATACAAATTTTAGGATTGATTGTTTCAGTTCTTTGAAACGTACTGATGGTGTTCTGATAGGGATTGCATTAAATTAGTAGATTGCTGGACCAGTTCACATTCCCACAAACAGTGCAAGACGATTCCCCTTTCTCCACATCCTCTCCAATATTTGTGGTTTCCTGCTTTGTTAATTTTCCCCATTCTCATTGGTGTGAGGTGATATCTCATTGTGGTTTTGATTTGTATTTTCCTGATGGCAAGTGATGCGGAGCATTTCCTCATGTGCTTGTTGGCCATGTCTATGTCTTCCTCTGTGAGATTTCTGTTCATGTCTTTTGCCTATTTCATGATTGGATTGTTTGTTTCTTTGGTGTTGAGTTTAATAAGTTCTTTATAGATCTTGGAAACTAGCCCTTTATCTGATACGTCATTTGCAAATATCTTCTCCCATTCTGTAGGTTGTCTTTGAATTTTGTTGACTGTATCCTTTGCTGTGCAAATCTTCTTATCTTGATGAAGTCCCAATAGTTCATTTTTGCTTTTGTTTCTTTTGCCTTCGTGGGTGTATCTTGCAAGAAGTTACTGTGGCCGAGTTCAAAAAGGGTGTTGCATGTGTTTTCCTGTAGGATTTTGATGGAATCTCGTCTCACATGAGCACTGGGTGTTATTCTGTATGTTGACAAATTGAACACCAATAAAAAATAAATTTATTAAAAAATGAATAATAGAAAAAACATTTATAGATTGCTTTGGGTGGTATAGATATTTTCTACAATATCTGTTCTTCTTCAATCCATGAGCTTAAGATGGCTATCCATTTCTTTGTATCCTCTTCTATTCCTTTTATCAGTATATTATAATTTTCACAGTACGGTCATTCACATTTTAGATAGGTTTATTTCCTCGTATCTCATTGATTCTGTGCAGTTGTAAATGAGATTGACTCTTTAATTTTTCTTATTACTGCTTCATTATTGGTGTATAGAAATCAACAAGTATTTGTACCTTGATTTTTATATCCTATGGCATTACTGAATTCATTTTTTCATTTACAACATTTATGTTGGTGAAATATTTGGGTTTTCTATATAGAGTATCACGTCATCTGTAAAGAGTGAAAGATTTCTTCTTCCTTGCTGATTTGTATGTCTTTTATTTCTTTTTGTTGTTTGATTGCTGTGGCTAGGAATTCCATTGCAATGTTGAATAAAATTGTTGAAAGTGAGTTTATCTTGTTTCTGACCTTAGAGAAACAGTTCTATTTTCCCATTGAGAATGAAGTTAGTTTTGAGTTTTTTATTTATGGCTTTTATAATGTTGACATGATATTGAGATATGTTCCTTCTAAATCTACTTTGTTGAGTTTTTTTTTAAATCATGAATAGCTATTGTACTTTGTCAAAACCATTTTCTGCATCTATTGAAAGGATTACATGGTTCCTACTCATTCTTTATTGATGTGATATATCATGTTGATTGGTTTGTGAATATGAACCACATTTGATTTCAGGAATGAGTTCCACTAGATCATGGTGAATAATTTTTTAATGTATTGTTGGATGTGATACACTACTATTTTATTGAGAATATTTGCATCCACATTGTTCAGTGATATTGGCATGTAGTTCTCTTTTTTAGTGTTGTATTTATCTGGTTTTGGTATCAGCCATCAGAAAGGATAAATACTTATCATTTACATCAAGGTGGAAGGAACTGAAAGACAATTATCACATAGTTTCACTCATATGTGGAATGTAAGAAACACTGAAGAGGATCATAGGGTAGGGAAGGAAAACTGTATAAGAAGTTTCTTCCTCTCATCAGAGAGAGAGAAAAAACATGAGAGGCCCTTAACTATGAGAAAAACTGAGGGTTGCTGGAGGGGAGATGGGTGGGAGGATGGGGTAAATGGTGATGGGCATTCAGGAGAGCATGTGATGTGATGAGCACTAGGTGTTATATTAAAATGATAAATTATTGAACACTACATCTGAAACTAATGATGTACTATATGTTGGCTAATTGAGTTTATATATAGAAAAGGATGATAAACATATTAGGACTTAATAATGTTATTAATAATAATGTATTAAACAATGAATGGATCAACCAACAAATCAAAATGAAAACCAAAAAATCTCGGAGGCTAAATAAATGAAAAACACAGAGATCCAAACTCTTTGGAATGCAGCAAAAGCTGTTCTAAGTTGTGTGTGTGTGTGTGTGTGTGTGTGTGTGTAAGAGGTATAGCTATATAGATATACTTCAAAAAGCAAGAAAACCTTAAATAAGCCACCTAACACTTTATATCTACAGGAGTCAGAAAAAGAAAAACAAACAAAGGAGAAACATGGTAGAAGGAAAGATATGATGTCTATGTCTTCAGTCTTGTCTGCTCTATGGTTAGAGAAAAGATACTACATATATTCATATATACATATATGAATCATATATATATATGATATATATGATGACAAGATAAATGACCCAGAGGCTAGTTCCTTGAAAAAGTTAAGTCAATAAAACTTTAGTGAGACTCATAAAGCAAAAAAAAAAAGGAATCAAAGAAATAAACTCAGAAATAAAGGAGGAAAAATAATGACTGACACTGTAGAGATACAAGTGAGCATTAGACACTATAATTAAAAATTGTATGATAATAAATTATACGATGTGAAAGAAATGGAAAATTCACAGAAACATATTACCTTCTAAAACTGAATCAGGAAAAAATAGGAAATTCAAACACACTAATTATTAGCAACAGACCTGAATCAATAACCAAAACACTCCCAATAAAAAATGTCCAGGAGGCTCCACAGGGGACTTCTATAAAACATGTAAAGAAGAGTTTATACATATTCTTCTCAAACTATCCTTAAAATTTGAAAGGAAAGGAAACCATCCAAATTCATTCTAAAAGGAAAAATTTACCCTAATAACAAATTCAGGAAAACATATATCTCTGATGACCATAGATGAAAAATACTCTTTAAAGGATTAGCAAAATGAATCTAACAATGCATTTAAAAATCAATTCACCAAAATCAAGAGGTATTTATTACCCAGATAAAAGGATGGTAAAATATTCATAAATCAATAAATGTGATAAATTACATTAAAAAGAGAAAGAGGGAGGCGGGGCAAGTGGTGGAAGAGTAGGGTCCCCAAGTCACCTGTCCCCACCAGATTACCTAGATAACCTTCAGATCGTAATGAAAACCTACGAATTCGGCCTGAGATTTAAAGAGAGACCAGCTGGAATGCTACAGTGAGAAGAGTTTGTGCTTCTATCAAGGTAGAAAACGGGGGAAAAAAGAAACAAAAGGCATCCAAGGGGGAGGGGCCATGCGAGGAGCCGGGTTAAGGCCAGGACTAGTGTCCCCAGGACTGGAAAGCCCCGTCCTGGAGAAGCAGGAGTTTCACCAACCTTCCCGGGTGGAAAGGGGCTCGCAGGGAGTTAGAGCAGGACCCAGGAGGGCGGGGATGCCCTCAGGCGCCCAGGAACAATAACAAACACCTGCGCCCAGGGGAAAGCACTATACCCCGAGGCCGAGCTCCCTAAAGGACTGTAGGACATGCCCAGCAGGGCCCAAGAGCAGCTCAGAGGGGCTCAGGCGAGGCTCCGCGTGGAGGGGGCAACGCCTCCAGGACCCGAATCCCACAGCGCAGGCCGGGGAACACAGGGTGCCTGGGACACAGCCCAAGATCCAGTGCTCCCCCTGGGACAGGCAGAAGCCAGGAAGGCCCAGGAGAGCAAGGACGCTCCAGTCTCCAGGCTGCCCAAACTGAGCAGATCAGCAGCCCCGCCCCGGAGCATCCAGGCCCCTGCAGACGGAGAGCTCCTTAGTTACTGTGGGAGCGGACTCCAGGGCTCCAAGCTGGTCGCCCCCACTGTTGTTGTTCCTCCTGGGGCCTCACAGAATAAACAACCCCCACTGAGTCTCACAGTGGCCTCACAAGATAAACAGATTAAACATCTTTCATACCCCTGAACCAGGCAGGGGGCTGAGCAGCTCCCCCAAGTGTTAACACCTGAAAATCAGCGCAGGAGTCCCCTCCCCCAGAAGACCAGCTAGACGGACAGGAGAAAAACAAATTATTGACGAAGCATCACTAGAAAGTTCCAGGGGAAGTGGAGGGATTTACAGTATACAGAATCAGAGGATACTCCCCCTTGTTTTTTGTTTTTTGATTTCTGTTTGCTAACCGCCCCCTTTTTTCTTTTTTTTTCTTCTCTTTACTTTTTCCTCTTTTTTTCTTTCTTTTTTTTTTACTTTTTTCTTTTTCTTTTCTTCTTTCTCTTATCTCTTTTTATCTTTTTCCCATACAATTTGTTTTTGGCTACTCAGCACTGAGCAAAATGACTAGAAGGAAAATCTCACCTCAAAAAAAAAAGATTCAGAAACAGTCCTAGCTCCCACAGAGTTAAAACATTTGGATAAGAATTCAATATCAGAAAGCCAATGTAGAAGCACTATTATAAAGCTACTGGTGGCTCTAGAAAAAAGCCACCAAGGACTCAAGCGACTTCATGACTGTAGAATTTAGATCTAATTAGGCAGAAAATAAAAATCAATTGAATGAGATGCAATCCAAACTAGAGGTCCTAACAACGAGGGTTAACGAGGAGGAAGAACGAGTGAGGGACATAGAAGACAAGTTGATGGCAAAGAGGGAAACTGAGAAAAAAAGAGACAAACAATTAAAAGATCATGAGGATAGATTAAGGGAAATAAATGACAGCCTGAGGAAGAAAAATGTACATTTAATTGGGATTCCCAAGGGCGCCGAAAGGGACAGAGGTCCAGAATATGTATTGAACAAATCATAGCTGAAAACTTTCCTAATCTGTGAAGGGAAACAGGCATTCAGATCCAGGAAATAGAGAGATGCCCCCCCTAAAATCAATAAAAACCGCTCAACATCTCGAATTTTAATAGTGAAGCTTGCAAATTCCAAAAATAAAGAGAAGATTCTTAAAGCAGCAAAGGACAAGAAATCTTTAAGTTTTATGGGGAGAAATATTAGATTAACAGCAGATCTCTCCACAAAGACCTGGCAGGCCAGTAAGCGTTGGCAAGATATATTTTGTGTCCTAAAAGAGAAGAACATGCAGCCAAGAATCCTTTATCCAGCAAGACTTTCATTCAGAATAGGATAGATAAAGAGCTTCCAAGATAGGCAGTAACTGAAACAATATGTGACCACCAAACCAGCTCTGCAAGATATTTTAAGGGGTACTCTAAAAATTCCTCTTTAAGAAGAAGTGCAATGGAACAATCCACAAAAACAGGAACTGAATAGGTATCATGATGACACTAAACTCATATCTTTCAATAGTAACTCTGAATGTGAATGGGCTTAATGACCCCATCAAAAGGCGCAGGGTGTCAGAATGGATAAAAAAGCAGGACCAATAAATTTGCCATCTGCAAGAGACTCATGTTAGACAGAAGGACACCTACAGCCTGAAAATAAAAGTTTGGAGAAGCATGTAATCTTCAAATGGTCCTCAATTGAAAGCAGGGGAAGCCATCCTTATATCAGATAAACTAAAATTTATCCTGAAGACTGTACTGAGAGATGAAGAGGGACACTATATCATACTTAAAGGATCTATCCTACAAGAGGACTTAAGAATCATTAATATATATGCCCCGAATGTGGGACCTGCCAAATATATTAATAAATAACCAAAGTTAAGACATATCTATATAATAATACACTATACTTGGTGATTTCAATGTAGCGGTTTCTATCATTGATAGGTCTTCTAAGCAGAACATTTCCAAAGAAACAAGAGCTTTAAATGTTACACTGGACCAGATAGATGTCACAGATAGCTACAGAACTTTACATCCAAACAACTGAATACACATTCTTCTCAAGTGCACATAGAACTTTCTCCATAATAGACCACATACTGGGTCACAAATCAGGTCTGAACCGATACCAAAAGATTGAGCTCATCTCCTGTGTATCCTCAGACCATAATGCCTTGAAATTAGAACTAAATCACAAAAAGAAGTTTGGAAGGATTTCAATCATGTAGATGTTATGGAACACACTGCTAAAAGATGAAAGGGTCAACTAGGAAATTAGAGATTAATTTAAAAGATTCTTGGAAACTAAAGAGAATGAAGAGACAACTGTTCAAAATCTTTGGGATACAGCAAAAGCAGCCCTGAGGGGATAATACATTGCAATACAAGCATCCATCCAAAAACTGGAAGGAACTCAAATACAAAAGCTAACCTTACACCTAAAGGAGCTAGAGTAAAAACGATAATAGATCGTACACCCAGCAGAAGAAGAAAACTAATAAAGATTCAAGCAGAACTCAATGAAATGAAGACCAGAGAACTGTGAAACAGATCAACAAAACTAGGAGTTGGTTCTTTGAAAGAATTAACAAGATAGATAAACCATTAGCCAGCCTTATTAAAAAGAAGAGAGAGAAGACTCAAATTAATAAAATCATGAATGAGAAAGGAGAGATCACTACCAACAACAAGGAAATACAAACGATTTTAAAAACATATTATGAACAGCAATACACCAATAAATTAGGCAACCTAGAAGAATTGGATGCACTTCTGGAAAACCACAAACTACCAAAACTGGAAGTAGAAGAAATGAAAACCTGAACAGGCCAATAACCAGGGAGTAAATTGAAGCAGTCATCAACAACCTCCCAAGACAGAAAAATCCAGGGCCAGATGGCTTCCCTGGGGAATTCTATCAAACGTTTCAAGAAGAAACCATACCTATTCTAAAGCTGATCGGAAAGATAGAAAGAGTTGCAGTAATTCCAAACTCTTTCTATGAGGCCAGCATCACCTTAATTCCAAAACTTGAAAAAGGCCCCACCAAAAAGGAGAATTATAGACCAATATCCCTGATGAACATGGATTCAAAAATTCTCATGAAGATACAAGCCAATAAGATACAACAAAACTTTAGGAAGATTATTCACCATGACCAAGTGGGTTTTATCCCCAGGATGCAAGGCTGGTTCAACACTCATAAAACAATCAATGTGATTCATCATATCAGCAAGAGAAAAAACAAGAACCATATGATCTTTTCAATAGATGCAGTTAAAGCATTTGAAAAATACAACATCCATTCCTGATCAAAACTCTTCAGAGTGTAGGAATAGAGGGAACTTTCCTTGACATCTTAAAAGCCATCTACAAAAGGCCCACAGCAAATAGCATTCTCAATGGAGAAGCCGTGGGAGCCTTTCCCCTAATATCAGGAACATGACAGGGATGTCCACTCTCACCACTGCTATTCAACATAGTAGTAGAAGTCCTAGCCTCAGCAATCAGGCAACAAAAAGACATTAAAGGCATTCAAATTGTCAAGGAAGAAGTCAAAGTATCCCTCTTTGCAGATGACATGATACTGTACGTAGAAAACCAAAAGACTCCACCCCAAGATTGCTAGAACTCATACAGCAATTTGGCAGTGTAACAGGGTACAAAACCAATGCCCAGAAGTCAGTGGCATTCCTAGACACTAACAATGAGACTGAATAAAGAGAAACTAAGGAGTCAATCCCATTTACAATTGCACCCAAAAGCATAAGATACCTAGGAATAAACCTAACCAAAGAGGTAAAGGATATATACCCTGAAAACTATAGAACACTGCTGAAAGATTTTGAGGAAGACACAAAGAGTTGGAAAAACATTCCATGCTCATAGATTGGAAGAATTAATTTAGTGAAAATGTCAATGTGATCCAGGGCAATTTACACGTTTAATGCAATCCCTATCAAAACACCATGGACTTTCTTCAGAGAGAATTGGGACAAACTATTTTAAGGTTTGTGTGGAATCAGAAAAGACCCTGAATAGCCAGGGGAATTTTAAAAAAGGGAACCATAGCTGGGGGCATCACAATGCCAGATTTCAGGTTGTACTACAAAGCTGTGGTCACCAAGACAGTATGGTACTGGCACAAAAACAGACACATAGATGAATGGAACATAATAGAGAATCCAGAAGTGGAACCTCAACTTTATGGTCAACTAATATCTGACAAAGTAGGAAAGACTATCCACTGGCAAAAAGACAGTCTCTTCAATAAATGATGCTGGGAATATTGGACATCCACATGTAGAAGAATGAAACTAGACCTCTCTCTTGCACCATACACAATGATAAACTCCAAATGGATGAAAGATGTTAATATGAGACAAGGTTCCATCAAAATCCTAGAGGAGAACACAGGCAACACCCTTTTTGAACTCGGCCACAGTAACTTCTTGCAAGATTCATCCATGAAGGCAAGAGAAATAAAAGCAAAAATGAATATTGGGACTTCATCAAGATAAGAAGCTTTTGCACAGCAAAGGATACAGTCAACAAAACTCAAAGACAACCTACAGAATGGGAGAAGATATTTGCAAATGACGTATCAGATAAAGGCTAGTTTCCAAGATCTATAAAGAACTTCTTAAACTCAACAGCAAAGAAACAAACAATCCAATCATGAAATGGGCAAAAGACATGAGCAGAAATCTCACAGAGGAAGACATAGACATGGCCAGCAAGCACATGAGAAAATGTTCTGCATCACTTGCCATCAGGGAAATACAAATCAAAACTACAATGAGTTACCACCTCACACCAGTGAGAATGAGGGAAATTAACAAGGCAGGAAACCACAAATGTTGGAGAGGATGTGGAGAAAGGGGAACCATCCTGCACTGTTGGTGGGAATGTGAACTGGTGCAGCCACTCTGGAAAACTGTGTGGAGGCTCCTCAAAGAGTTACAAATATATCTGCCCAGGACCCAGCAGTTGCACTGCTGGGGATTTTCGCCAAAGATACAGTTGCAATGAAAGGCTGGGACACCTACATCCTGATGTTTCTAGCAGCAATGTCCACAGTAGCGAAACTGTGGAAGGTTTCAATGGAAAGTTGAATGGATAAAGATGTTGTTGATGTATACATGGAATATTACTCATCCATTAGAAATAACAATGCCCACCATTTGCTTCGACGTGGGTGGAACTGGAGGGTATTATGCTGAGTGAATTAAGTCAATTGGGAAGGACAAACATTATATGGTCTCATTCATTTGGAGTATATAAAAAATAGTGAAATGGAATAAAGGGGAAAGGAGAAAAAATGAGTGGGAAATATGAGAAAGGGAGATAGAACATGAAAGACTCCTACCTCTGGGAAACGAACTAAGGGTGTTGGAAGGGGAGGTTAGCGAGGAGTGTGGTTGACTGGGTGACGGGCACTGAGGGGGGCACTTGATGGGATGAGTAATGGGTGTTATTGTATATGTTGGCTAATTGAACACCAATAGAAAATAAATTTATAAAATTATAAATAAATTAAAACATTAAAAATTAAAAATAATTTAAAATTAATAAAATTATAAAACGTATTCTGTTATATACCACAGCATAATTAAAAATGCTAGGAGAATAACACAGATAAAAAACTATTAAATATTCTACCGTCAAAAAAATAAAAAAAAATAAAAAGAGGATGAATATAAAATCACATGGTCATTTCAATATATTCATAAAAACATTTGCTAAAGTGTAATAGTGATTTAAAAAATTATCTGAACAAATCAGTTGAAAGAGAATATTCCTCTATATAATAATGGCCACAACCCACATCATACTTATTAGTGAAAATCTGAGAGCTTTTCCTCGAGGATCAGGAAGACAAGGATGTCCTGTTTCACTACTTTCATTCAACTCTGGAAGAACTAGCTACAGCATTCAGAAGAGAAAAATAAAAACCATCAATGTTGCATAAAACGAAGTACAAGTTTTACTATTTGCAGAGGATATGATACTACATATATATATAAATCCCTATGGACTGGGAAAAGAAAAGCTACTAGGACTGATAAACAAAGTTACAGGATAAGAGTTGATATATAAAAATTATTTCCTTAATATTCATTAATAATTAAGTAGCATAAAGAGAAATAAGAAAAACACTGCCACTTACAATTGCATCCAAAATAATAGAATACATAGGAATAAATTTAACCAATCAGATGACAGACCTGTTTTATAAAACTGCAAAATATTGGTGAAATAAATTGAACATGACACAAATAAATGAAAACACATTCTTTGCACATGGATTGGAAGAAACAATATTGTTAAAATGAGAACTAGAACAAATAATCCTAAAATCTGTATAGAATAACAAAAGACGGGATCCCTGGGTGGCGCAGCGGTTTGGCGCCTGCCTTTGGCCCAGGGCGTGATCCTGGAGATCCGGGATCGAATCCCACATCAGGCTCCCAGTGCATGGAGCCTGCTTCTCCCTCTGCCTGTGTCTCTGCCTCTCTCTCTCTCTCTCTGTGACTATCATAAAAAATAAATAAATAAATATTAAAAAAAAGAATAACAAAAGACTTAGGATAGCCAAAGTAATCTTGGAAAATAACAACAAAATTTGAGGTATCACAAATCCCAGATTTCAAAATATCCTACAAAGCTGTATGTGATTATCAAAATATTGTGATATAGTCACAAAAAAGACACACATATCAAAGGAACAGAATACATTGCCCAGAAATAAACTCATACTTCTATGTTCAATTAATCTATGGCAAAGGAGGAGAAACTATATATGGGGAAAAACAGTTTCCTCAATAAATGGCATTTGGAAAACTGGACAGCAACATTCAAAAGAATGAATTTGGACCATTTTCTTAACCCCCCCACACACAAATTAGCTCAAAATTGATTAAATATCTAATTTTGAGACCTGAAACCATAAAAATCCTAGAAGAGGACATGGGCAGTAATTTCTATGACATGGCCATAGCAACATATTCTAAATATGTCTCATAAGACAACTAAAACAAAAGCAAAAATAACCAATTGATAGTGAATAGGAGAAAATGTTTGTAAATGATACATTCAACATGGGGCTAATATCAAAAATATATAAAGAACCTGTACAACTCAAAACTAAATTAGCAAATAATCCAAATAAAGAATTAAAAGGGAATCTAAATAGATATTTTTCCAATGAAAACATCCAGATAGACTACTGATACATGGAAGGATACTCAATAACACTAATCATCAGAGAAATGAAATTTATTTACTTTAAGATTTTAAAAATCCATTTATTAATGAGAGACTCACACAGAGAGAGGCAGAGATATTGAGATAGGGGCAGCAGCAGGATCCCCAAAGGGAGGCCAATGCAGGACTCCATCTCCAGACTCGGGATCATGTCCTAAGCTAAAGGCAGATGCTCAACTGCTGAGCCACCTGGGTGTCCCAGGGAAATGCAATTTAAAATTACCATGAGATGTCACTTTACATCTTTTAGAATGGCTAAAATCCAAAATAAATAAATAAATAAATAATGTTGGCAAAGATGTGGATAAAAATGAACACTTGCGCATTGTTGGTGGGAATGTACTGGCATAAACCACTGTGGAGGACAGTAAGGATATTCCTCACAAATACCAACAAGAAGTTGTGTACTGACCAGGGACAGGCACTTCAAGATGTGTCTCTGGTATGTGCAGCATGCAATATGTTGTTATGTTTTTGCTGCTATATCAATCAGCATGGTCATTTGAAGAGGCTCTCCTTTCTTGCTGTGGGCAGTGTTTGGTTGCTGATATGAATGTGGCCACATTTTGAATAAGTGTATTCTGGTCTGCTTATAAAATTAGACCTGACACCAACTCTATCAGAACTGAAATTCTACAGAACTCTCTAGTTGGAGATTGGCAAGGGTTTCTCCTGGTCTTCTGGGAGAGGGGCCTCTGTGCTGGGATTGAGACAAGATTCACTGAGAAGGACATTTATGCCAGAACACATGATGGTGGGGCTTGTTGTAAGCAAATTAGGCAGCCAGTGCTGTGCTGCTTCCCTTGGTGACTGAGTTTAGCTGAAGAGCAGGAGAAGGAATTGTTACCAACCAGTCCTTTGTTCCAGGAGAGGAATCTCTTTGAACAATGCCTCTCAAGAAATGTTCCTAGAAAGGTGAATAATTCCCCCCATGTGTGCACAAAATGTTTTTCAATTTACTTTTTCCAAGCTTTCTGTCTCCAGGTTGATTTTCTGCCTTTTCTCTAGGAGCAAAACTTCTTCATAAGGGCATCACTTTCAGAAGGAGTCATAATGGGATTTTCTCACACAGAGAAGAATGCAGAGATCCCAAATGAATGAACAAATAAGGCCACATTTAGATATCTAAGATAAAGAGATATAAGTAACATGTCTGATGGAGAATTTAAAGAAAAGTCATAAGGATACCGACTGGGCTTGAAAAAAAAATAATTAGAGATGCCTGGGTGGCTCAGCGGTTGAGTATCTACCTTCGGCTCAGTGTGTGAACCTGGAGTTCTTGATAGAGTCCCGTATTAGCCTTCCTGCATGGCGCCTGCTTCTCCCTCTGCCTATGTCTCTGCCTCTGCATGTGTGTGTCTTTCATGAATAAATAAATAAAATCTTTTAAAAAATAATTAAAGACATCAAGCAAAACCTTATTACAGACATAATATTTTTAAAGTATTAATCAGAGTTGAATAATGCAATGAGATTAGAAACAGGCTTGATGCAATAAAGAACAGATGAGAAGAAACAGAGGAATGAATTAGTGATATGGAAGACAAATTAATGGAAAATATTAAAGCTGAACAAAAGAGAGGAATAATTATGGAATATGAGAATAGACTTAGGGAAATCAACAACTCCATCAAATATAATAGCATTCATATTACAGGACTCCCAGAAGAAAAGACAGAAAAGAGGAAAGAAATTTTATTTGAAGAAATAATAGCAGATAATTTGTCTAATCTGGGAAAGGAAATAGACATTGTGATACACGAGGTATAGAGAACATAGATATGGCCAACAAGCACATGAGAAAATGCTCCGCATCGCTTGCCATCATGGAAATACAAATCAAAACCACAATGAGATACCACCTCAAACCAGTGAGAATGGGGAAAATTAACAAGGCAGGAAACAACAAATGTTGGAGAGGATGTGGAGAAAAGGGAACCCTCCTGCACTGTTGGTGGGAATGAGAACTGGTGCAGCCACTCTGGAAAACTGTGTGGAGGTTCCTCAAAGAGTTAAAAATAGATCTGCCCTACAACCCAACAATTGCACTGCTGGGGATTTACCCCAAAGATACAGATGCAGAGAAATGCCAGAAAACCTGTACCCCAATGTTTATAGCAGCAATGTCCACAATAGCCAAACTGTGGAAGGAGCCTCAGTGTCCACCAAAAGATGAATGGATAAAGATGTGGTATATGTATACAATGAAATATTACTCAGCCATTAGAAACGACAAATACCCACCATTTGCTTCGACATGGATGGAACTGGAGGGTATTATGCTGAGTGAAATAAGTCAGAGAAGGACAAACATTATATGGTCTCATTCATTTGGGGAATATAAAGAATAGTGAAAGGGAATAAGAGGAAAGGAGAAAGAATGAGTCTGAAATATCAGAAAGGGAGACAGAACATGAGAGACACCTGACTCTGGGAAACGAACAAGGGGTGGTAGTAAGGGAGGTGGGCAGGGGGTGGTCTGAACTGGGTGATTTTCACTGAGGTGGGCACTTGATGGGATGAGCACTGGGTGTTATGATATATGTTGGCAAATTGAACTCCAATAAAAAATTTAAAAATTAAGAATATAAAACAGAAAAAAAGAGAACTCCCTAAATTCAACAAGAGCAGACCAACACCAAGATATATTTAATTAGATTGGCAAAATATATTGATAAAGAAAAAAATCTTAAAAGCAGAAAGAAAAAATATAAGGGAAAACCTATAGGGCTAGCTATACATTCCTCAACAGAAAATTGGCAAGCCAGAATGAGTGGCATAATATACTCAAAGTGCTGAAAGGGCAAAATCTGCAGCCAAGAATATTCCAACCAGCAAAACTAACATTCAGGATAGAAGGAGAGATAAAGAGGTTCCCAGAGAAACAAACACTTAAAGGAGTCCATGACCACTAAGCCAGCTTTTCAAGAAATATTAAAGGTACTCTTTATGTACAAAGGAAAGAACAAAGGTCAAAAAGCCAAGAAGGGAACTGAGAAAATTTCCAGAAACGATGACAAAACATGTAATAAAATGGAACGAAATTCATATCTATCAATAATTACTTTGATTGTAAATGGGCTAAATGCTACAATAAAAAAATGCAGCCTATCAGAATGGATAAAAAGAAGACTCATATATACATTCTCTAAAAGAGACTCATTTTATATCTAAAGACACCTGCAAAATGAATGTGAGCATTGGAGAAACATATATCATAAAAATGGACGTCAAAAGAAAGCCAGAGTACTTCTATCACACAAACTAGATATTTAAAAGAGACATTAAGAGTAGGCAAAGAAAGGCATTATATAATCATAAAGGGAATACTCCAATAAAATCTAAATATTAATGCGCCCAATATGAGAGCACCCAAAAATATATAATGATAACTAATAAACATAAAGGAACTAATTGATAATAATAAAATAATAGGATACTTTTTAACACCTCACTTATATTAATGGACAAATCATATAAATATAAAATAAACAAGGAAATAAATGTATTGCATGTCACACTGAACCAGGTGTACTCAACAGATATGTTTAGAGGATTATATCCTAAACCAGTAGAATAAACATTCATTTCAAGGGCACATGGCATATTCTCCAGAATACATTACATATTAAGTCACAAAACAGGCTGAAAAAAATACAAAAATATTAAAATCATACAATGCATCTTTTCTGACCATGACGCTATAAGACTTGAAGTGAACTAGAAGGAAACAAAATTTGGAAAGACCCAAATATATGGAGGTTAAAGATCATCCAACTAAACAATGAATGATTTAACCAGAAAAAAATCAAAGAAGAAATAAAAAAAATACATGGATCCAAATGAAAAGGAAAGCATAATAGCCCCAAACCTTTGGGATGAAGCCAAAGCAGTTCCTAATAGAGAAATATATGGCAGTACAGGCCTACCTCAAGAAGTAAAAAAAAAAATAATAATAATAAACAACCTAACTTTACACATAAATGAGTTAGAGAAAGCAAAAAAAACAATGCTTACTCTCAGCAGAAGGAAGGAAATAATGAATATTAGAACAGAAATAAATGATATAGAAAATTAAAAGAAAACCACAATGGAACAGATCAATGAAATCATGAGCTGGATCTTTGAAACTGTTAAAAAAAGAATAAAGATCTAGTCAGATTGATGAAAAGCAAGAGAGAGGAAGAAAGAGGTAAAGGACTCAACTAATTAAACATCACAAACAAGAAAGAAGAAGTAACAATCACCATGATAGAAATGCAAACAATCGTAAGACAATATTATAAAGCTCTATATGCCAACAAACTTGATAATATGGAAGAAACGGACAAATATCTAGATAGATATAACTACCAAAACTGAGGCAGGAAAAACTAAACATGAACATACTAATAACATACAAACAAGGAGATTTTTAAAAAAATATTTATTATTTATTTATTTATTTATTTATTTATTATTTATTTATGAGCGATGCACAGAGAGAGAGAGATAGAGAGAGAGAGAGAGGCAGAGACACAGGCAGAGGGAGAAGCAGGCTCCTTGCAGGAAGCCTGATATGGGGCTTGATCCCAGGACACCAGGATAACGCCCTGAACCAATGTCAAGCGCTAAACCGCTGAGCCACCCAGGGATCCCTGACAAGCAAGGAAATTGAGTGAGTAATAAAAAAATAAAAATTAAAAAAAAGCTACAAACAAACAAAAATCCAGGGCCAGATGTCTTCACAGACTAATTATACCAACCATTTAAGTCATATGTATTCTTATCAAACTATTCTAAAAAGTAAAAAAGTAAGGAAAACTTCTAAATTTATTATATGAGACCAACATTACTCCGATACCAAAACCAAACAAAAATTCCACTAACCATGAGAACTACAGGCCAATATCACTGACAAACATGAATACAAACATTCACAATACAATACTAGCAAAATGAATCCAACAGTACATTGAAAAACTATTCACCATAATCAATGTATTCCAGGGAATACATTGCAACTTTCAATATTTTCAAATCAATGAATGTAATAAGCCATTTTAATAAATGAACGGATAAGAACCATATGATCACTTATCAATAAATGCAGAAAAAAAAACATTTGTTAAAGTAGAATATCCACTCATGGAAAAAACCCTCAACAAAGTAGGTTTTCAGGGAACATACCTCAACATAATAAAGACCATCTATGAAAAACAATGCAAACAAAACAAAAACAATATCGTTCTCAAGAGAACTTTTCATCTATGATCAGGGAGTAGACAGTTATGTACAATCTCAACACTGTTACGTAACATTTTGTTGTAAGATTTAACCACAAGTAATAGACAAATAAGGGAATAAAAAACATAGAAATCAGCAATAAGTAGTCAAACTTGCACTATTTGCAGATGATATTATATGCTGTACAGAAAACTCAAAAGATTTGGGATGCCTGGGTATCAGTGGTTGAGTACCTGTCTTCGGCCCAGGACATGATTCTGGAGTCCCAGGAACAAGTCCCACATCGGGCTCCCTGCATGGAGCCTGCTTCTCTCTCTGCCTATATATCTGCCTCTCTCTGTGTATTTCATGAATAAAAAAATAAATTCTTAAAAATAAGAAAACCCAAAATACTCCAACAAAAAACACTGAAAATAATACATAATTTCAATAAAGTCACAAGATATAAAACCAAAGTGCAGAAATCTGTTAAATCTGTTAAATTTATAAACAAAAATAATGAAGCAGCATAAATAGTAATTGAGAAATCAAACCTATTTACAATTGCACCAAAAAAATCTTGGATGAAGAAGGAAAGAATAGTCAATGGAAAAAAAAGTCTCTTCAACAAATGGTGTTGGGAAACTTGCATAGCCACGTGCAGAAGAAAGAAACTGGACTACTTACACCATACACAGAAAAACTCAAAATGGACCTAAATGTGAGACAGGAATCCATCAAAATCTGAGAGAACACAGGGACCTCTTTGACCTTAACAACAGTAATTTATTTTTAGATAATTCTCCAAAAGTAAGGTAAACAAAAGCAGAAATGAAAAATTGGGGCTTCATCAAGATAAAGAGCTTTTGTGCAGCAAAGGAAGCAATCAATAAAACTAAAAGACAGGCTACAGGGCAGCCCCGGTGGCTTAGTGGTTTAGCGCCACCTTCAGCCCCGGGTGTGATCCTGGAGACCCAGGATCAAGTCCCACGTCAGGCTCCCTGCATGGAGCCTGCTTCTCCCTCTGCCTGTGTCTCTGCCTCTCTCTCCTTCTGTATCCCTCATGAATAAATAAATAATTAATTAAAAAAAAGACAGGCTACAGAATAGGAAAATATATTTGCAAATGACTTATCAGATAAAGCACTAGATTCCAAAATCTATAAAGAGCCTATCAAAATGAATGCCTAAAAAGTTAACAAACAAATCCAGGCAAGAAACAGGCAGAAGATATGAACAGATATTTCTACAAATAAGACATACAAATGGCCAACAAATACATGAAAAAATCCTCCACATCACTTGGTATCAGGGAGATATACATCAAAAGCATAATGTGACACCACCTCACACTGGTAAGAATGTATAAAACTAACTCAGGAAAAACAGATGGCAAGGAAGCATAGAAAGGTGAACGCTCTTACACTGGTGGTGGAAATACAAACAAAACTGAAACAGGAGGAAATAGAAAACCTGAACAGGCCTACAACCAGGGAGGAAATTGAAGCAGTCATCAAAAAACTCCCAAAAACAAAAGCCCAGGGCCAGATGGCTTCCCAGGGCAATTCTATCAAACGTTTATAGAAACAATACCTATTCTACTAAAGCTGTTCTGAAAGATAGAGATGGAATACTTCCAAACTCATTCTATGAGGCCAGCATCACCTTATTCCAAAACAGACAAGGACCCCACCAAAAGGAAGAATTATAGACCAATATCCCCGATGAACACAGTTGCAAAAATTCTCAACAAGATACTAGCCAATAGGATCCAACAATACATTAAGAAGGTTATTCACCATGACCAAGTGGGATTTATCCCTGGGATGCAAGGCTGGTTCAACACTCATAAAGAAATCAACGTGATAGATCATATCAACAAGAGAAAAAACAAGAACCATAGGATCCTCTCAATAGATGCAGAGAAAGCATTTGACAAAATACAGCATCCATTCCTGATCAAAACTCTTCAGAATGTAGGGATAGAGGGAACATTCCTCGACATCTTAAAAGCCATCTACGAAAAGCCCACATCAAATATCATTCTCAATGGGGAAGCACTGGGAGCCTTTCCCTTAAGATCAGGAGCAAGACAGGGATGTCCACTCTCACCACTGCTATTCAACATAGTAGTAGAAGTCCTAGCCTCAGCAATATTATATTAAAATGTTCTATATATATATATATATATATATATATATATATATATATATATATATAAAGAGAGAAATAAAATATATATAAAGAAAAAGAGAGAAGTTTGCTTCTGGATGCACCACGATTCCAAACTTGTAGTTATATTACAAAGGTGTAGTAAACAAATCAATATGGTACTGGCACAAAAATACACACATAAGTTAATAAAGGAGAATATAAAACCCAGAAATAAACTCACAAATATATGGTCAATTAGTCTTTAACAAAGTAGGAAAGAATATGCCATGGGGAAAAGACAGTCCCTTAAAAATATTGTTGGGAAAGCTAGACAACGATGTGCAAAAGAATGAAACTGGACTACATTCTAACATCATATGCAAAAAATAAGCTAAAAATGGATGAAAGAACTAAATATGAGACTTGAAACCATAGAAATCTAGAGGAGAACACAAACAGTAACCACATTGACACTAGTCATTGCAACTAACACATACACACACTCAAATATTTCTCCACCATAAAATATAGTAAAATATTGTCATTTCTAAGGACATGGTTGGAGCTAGAAAGTATTATGCTAAGTGAAATAAGTCAGAGAAATACAAATACCATATGATTTTACTCATATGTGGAATTGAAGGAACAAATGAACAAAAGGGAGGTAATAGTGAAAGGCAGTCAAATCAAAACACAGACCCTTAACTATAGACAACAAACTGATGGTTACCAGAGGGGAGGTGGGAGAGATGATGGATAAAATAAATGGTGAAGATTAAGGAGTGCACATGCTGTGGTAAACACTGGGTGATGTATGGAAGTTTTGAATCACTGTATTTTGCATCTAAAACCAACATTACATTGTATGTTAAATGGAATTTAAATACAAACTTAAGTAAAAAGTAAAAATTAGAGGTACCTGGGTGGCTCAGTTAGTTAAGCTTCTGCCTTTGGTTCAGGTCATGATCCCAGAGTCCCAGGATGCATCGAGCTCCCTACTCAACAGAGGTCTACTTCTCCTTCTGCTCCTCTCTCTCCCATCCCCTCTATCTAAATAAATAAAATCTTTTAAAAAAGTAATTAAAAAATAAATAAGCAAATACACCTACAAAAGAGCTGAGTTCTTTTAAAAAGTACAAGTACTGATTCTTGGGGGGTCCTCTCTATTTCTTGGTTCTGAATGCCTGTTTCCTTCCCCAGATTGGAGAAGTTCTTAGCTATGATTTCTTCAAATATACTTTGTGGTCCTCTCTCTCTCTCAGCCTCTTCTGGAATCCAAATTAAATGAATATCCTTCCTTCTTAAGCTATCATTTACTTCCCTAAGCCTTTCCTCGTGGGTTCTTAATTGTTTTTCTCTCTTTTCCTCAGCTTCCTTCCTTTCCATCAACTTGTCTTCTTTGTCACTCACTGTCTCTTCCACCTCATTAACCCTAGGAGTTAGAGCATCCAGTTTGGATTGCATCTCAGTTAAAGTATTATGCTGAATGAAATAAGTCATTCAGAGGACAATCATCATATGGTTTCACTCATATGTAGAATATAAGAAATAGTGAAAGAGATTATAAGGGAAAGGAGGGGAACTGAGTGGGAAAAAATAGAGAGGGAGACAAACCATGAGAGACTCTTAACTCTAAAAAGCAAACAAGGTTTGCAGAAGTGGTGGCAGGTGGGGGGATGGGGTAACTGGGTGATGGGCATTGAGGAGGGCGCTTGATGGGATGATCACTAGGTGTTATACTATATGTTGGCAAATTGACTTTAAATTAAAAATGTAAAGAAAAAATAAAAAGTACAAGTACAATTATCTTGATAAGCACTGAGCTATATAAAATTACTGAATCCCTATACTGTAAAATTGAGTTATATAACACTGCAAGTCAATTATAGGTGATTTTTTAATGGAGAAAATAATAAAAGTTAAGAAAAAGTGTTAATATTGTGGGGATAGGTGCTATTAGAAGGACTAAATTGTGAAGTATTTCCTTAATTTCATAGGCTCTTTCTAAAATAATTCTTTTTCAGATAAATTGTGTTCAATATAAGTGAAAAAATAAAGATTTAAATCATTTTTTGAATCTTACAGTTTATATCATGCAATGCCAGTGTTAAATGTAAATATTAAAGCACTAAATCTTTATGCAGACATCAAAATTACACAATTTATATTTTATTACATTGAATTATACATGTATTTCTTTTTCTTTCCAGAACAGTGGAAACCCTGCACAAATCTAACCTAACTATTGTTATTTCACTACAGCATACATGGACATTCTCCCTAATTTCTGTATTAGTCTTGTTGTAAATGAGTAGAGACTAAAAGGAAAAGTAAGTGTGGATTCTCTTGTGGTAGATTTTCCTTTCATATCAGTATTTTTATTATAAGTGATTATATAACCACTTCTATAAGTGTTTAAGCAGCCAACTCTAGACTTTGGCTCAGATTATGATTTTGAGTTAAGCCTACTGCTGGGATTAAGCCTACTGCTCAGAGGAGAGTCTGCTTAATGATTCTTTCTCTCCCTCTGCGCCCCCCTACCTCTCTCACTTCCAAATATATATTTTTTTAAAGAAATAACATCCTCAAGCCTCCTGGGTGGCTCAGTGGTTAAGCATCTGCCTTTGGCTCATGATCCTGGGGTCCTGGTATTGAGTCCCACATCAGGTTCCCTGCATGGAGCCTGCTTCTCCCTCTACCTGTGTTTCTGCCTTTCTGTGTGTATCTCATGAATAAATAAATAAAATTTAAAAAATAAATAACATCCTCATCTTGTTCTCACTTTGAATCTTACTGAACTACCATAAATTGTCAGTCCATCAGAACTCTGCATTCACGGTTCACAATAGATACTATATAAGAGCAAACAAAACAAAACAAAACAAAACAAAAACCATGAAATAATGGTGGATATATTCTGCTGATACACATGATCCATCATACCACAGCATTTACAACACACAAGTTAAAAGTTTAAAAACTTTAAATCAGTGATATTAAAGTCTTTAACCAAGGAGGGATATGTGTTACTGCACATGTCACACACTTATGAAGCCTTTCCTAAGTATAAATGTTTATTTACCTCAGAAACTACAGTAGATACTTTCCTACAGGAGACAAGTTGTTTCTTCAAACGTCATTATGTTGTGACGAAGCTGCCATTATTATGTTTCAACCTATCCATATAAGGGGTTATAAGCATGTAATCCAGAGCATATTTTCTAAAATGCAATTCATGGAGCATTATTTTCATGAATTTACAGTAAGCACAAATAAGAAAGAAATGTTTTATGAGCCATATGAGTTTGGGTAATATGGCATCAAGAGCAGTTGAAGCTCAAGTTCTCCAGAGCTATCCAGAGCCTTCACACATTTCTGTTATGGTAAGTCCCTGTGAGTGGCTTTGATTGGGAGGCCTTCCAAACTTACTTAACCACAAAACCTTTTGGTAAAAAATCAGTCAGCTCACGGGATTGATAATCCATTAAATATAATTTAGGTAATATTAATACCTACCATTTACATTCATGTGGATGTAACTGGAGGGTATTATGCTCAGTGAAATAATTCAATTGGAGAAAGACAATTATCATATGGTTTCACTCATATGTGGAATATAAGAAATAGTGAAAGGGACCATAAGGGAAAGGAGGGAAACTGAGTGGGGAAAATTAGAGAGGGAGACAAACCATGAGAGACTCCTAACTTTGGGAAGCAAACAAAGGGTTGTGTATTAGAAGGTGGGAAGGGGGATGGGGTGACTGGGTGACAGACATTTAAGGAGGGCACTTGATGGATGAGCAGTGGGTGTTATATGTTGGCAAAATGAATTTAAATTATAACTATATATATATATATATATATATATAATTAACTTGGTATTTCTAAATACTTTGGGAAACTGAACATTTTGCCTATACAAGTTTATAATATAAGACAAGAAAAAATCACTTGAGAGTCCAATTAGAGAGTGCAGGAAACAGTAACAGGAGATTAGAATGCATAGGCACCAAAGGAAATGTCCACAATTCAATAATAGCCCCCTGAGGCTCTTGTTTAGCAAGTTAGCCTAATATGTTGTAGACTATCAGACCAAAAAGAGAGAATTTATAAGATGCCACACATTAAATAAACTGAGCCACCTAAAAGATTCCTAAGGAGTGACCTTGGCAAGGTTTATGATTAGGAAGCCCTTAATCTATAAGAGAAACATCAATTTAACAATATATGGATCAAAATATTTTTATTTTTTATTTTAAAATTATTTTTCAATTTTTTATTGGTGTTCAATTTGCCAACATATAGAATAACACCCAGTACTCATCTCATCAAGCGCCCACCTCAGTGCCTGTCACCCAGTCACCCCCACCCCCTGCCCACCTCCCCTTCCACCACCCCTAGTTCATTTCCCAGAGTTAGGAGTCTCTCATGTTCTGTCTCCCTTTCTGATATTTTCCACTTATTTTCTCTCCTTTCCCCTTTATTCCCTTTCACTATTTTTTATATTCCCCAAATGAATGAGACCATATAATGTTTGTCCTTCACCGAATTGATTTATTTCACTGAGCATAATACCCTCCAATTCAATCCACGTTGAAGCAAATGGTGGGTATTTGTCGTTCCTAATGGCTGAGTAACATTCCATTGTATACATAAACCACATCTTCTTGATCCATTCATCTTTTGATGGACACCGAAGCTCCTTCCACAGTTTGGCTATGGTGGACATTGATGCTATGAACATCAGGGTGCAGGTGTCCTGGCGTTTCATTGCATCTCTATCTTTGGGGAAAATCCCCAGCAGTGCAACTGCTGGGTCATAAGGCAGATATATTTTTAACTCTTTGAGGAACCTCCACACAGTTTTCCAGAGTGGCTGCACCAGTTCACATTCCCACCAACAGTGCAAGAGGGTTCCCTTTTCTCCG
This sequence comes from Canis lupus familiaris, assembly GCF_011100685.1. NCBI lineage: Eukaryota > Metazoa > Chordata > Mammalia > Carnivora > Canidae > Canis > Canis lupus. The sequence continues at coordinate 1,498,229 of NC_049235.1, forward strand.
CATCCTCTCCAACATTTGTTCTTTCCTGCCTTGTTAATTTTCCCCATTCTCACTGGTGTGAGGTGGTATCTCATTGTGGTTTTGATTTGTATTTCCCTGATAGCAAGTGATGTGGAGCATTTCCTCATGGGATTGTTGGCCATGTCTATGTCTTCCTCTGTGAGATTTCTCTTCATGTCTTTTGCCCATTTCATGATTGGATTGTTTGTTTCTTTGCTGTTGAGTTTAAGAAGTTCTTTATAGATCTTGGAAACTAGCCCTTTATCTGATAGGTCATTTGCAAATATCTTCTTCCATTCTGTAGGTTGTCTTTGAGTTTTGTTGACTGTATCCTCTGCTGTGCAAAAGCTTCTTATCTAGATGAAGTCCCAATATTCATTTTTGCTTTTATTTCTCTTGCCTTCATGGATGAATCTTGCAAGAAGTTACTGTGGCCAAGTTCAAAAAGGGTGTTGCCTGTGTTCTCCTCTAGGATTTTGATGGAACCTTGTCTCATATTAACATCTTTCATCCAGGACAAGAGAGCCCCGTCCAGGAGACACAGGAGCTGCACCAACCTTCCCGGGTGGAAAGGGGCTCGCAGGGAGTTGGAGCAGGACCCAGGAGGGCGGGGATGCCCTCGGGTTCCCTGGGACAGTAACAGAGCAACTGCACGCCCAGGAGAGTGGGCTGGACCCGGAGCAGCTCGGAGGGGCTCGGGCGGCGGCTCCGCGGAGGGGGCTGCGCGGCCCGGGAGCGCGAATCCAACAGCGCAGACCGGGAGTACAGGGCGCCGGGACACAGCCCAGGATCCGGCCTCCCCCAGGACAGGCAGAGGCCGGGAGGGCCCAGGACAGCAAGGACGCTCCTGCCCCGAGGTGAGCAGATCAGCGGCCCCGCCCTGGAGCCTCCAGGTCCTGCAGACGGAGAGCTCCGGAGTTACTGCAGGTGCTGAATCCAGGTTTCCAGAGCTGGCACCGCCACTAGGGCTGTTCCTCCTGGGGCCTCACGGGGTAAACAACCCCCACTGAGCCCTGCACCAGGCAGGGGCACAGCAGATCCCCCAAGCGCTAACACCTGAAAATCAGCACAGCAGGCCCCTCCCACAGAACACCAGCTAGACGGACAGCATCCAGGAGAAGCCAAGGGACTTAAAGTACACAGAATCAGAAGATACACCCCGTGGTTCTTTATTTTTGTTTATTTTTTTTATTTTGTTTTGTTTTGTTTCGCTTTTTGATTTGTTTCCTTCCCCCACCCCCTTTCTTTCTCCTTTCTTTTTCTTTCTCTTTTTCTTCTTTTTTTTCTTCGTTTTTTTTTCTTCCTTTATTTTCTCTTTCTCTTTTCTTTCCTTCTTTCTCTCCTCTCTTTTTCTCCTTTTCCCAATACAACCTGCTTTTGGCCACTCTGCACTGAGCAAAATGACTAGAAGGAAAACCTCACCTCAAAAGAAAGAATCAGAAACAGTCCTCTCTCCCACAGAGTTACAAAATCTGGATTACAATTCAATGTCAGAAAGCCGATTCAGAAGCCCTATTATACAGCTACTGGTGCCTCTAGAAAAAGCATAAGGGACTCAAGAGACTTCATGACTGCAGAATTTAGACCTAATCAGGCAGAAATTAAAAATCAATTGAATGAGATGCAATCCAAACTAGAAGTCCTAACGACGAGGGTTAACGAGGTGGAAGAACGAGTGAGTGACATAGAAGACAAGTTGATAGCAAAGAGGGAAACTGAGGAAAAATGAGACAATTAAAAGACCATGAAGATAGATTAAGGGAAATAAACGA